>NW_027500595.1:0-66390 GCF_021521415.1 Bidens hawaiensis
AATCATGTTAGGACGTCTCGTAGAGTGATCGAATCAATGCGGTCTAGTTAGTGATTGTTGTGTGCTTTAACTTGACAGGCTTGTGAATTTGTGAATGATTAGCTAGAGATTCCAGTTTGTGATAGTTGTTTGATCCATATCATGTGAGTAACATGATGCCCATTTTAAATGTTTTTATTTTTGGGGCAGCATGCATGCTTGTTACGTTATTACCCATTTATGTTGTTTAGATGATATTGCATAGATTTTTACCATATTTGAATATTATATATATATGTGTGTGTGTGTGTGTGTGTGTTGTGGTCTATGATTGGGGATTCAATTAACTTGATGTTTGACTAATTTGTATGTGTGTGTGGCCACCGATGTGAATGATTTTTTGAAACCGTGATCGGGTCAAATGGAGGACTTAAAATTCCTTAATTCCCTTTTGACGGGTTAAGGTGAGGAGTCCCGGGATAGTTTAACTGTCCTTGGGGCAAGAGGATGTATTACTCGAGTCCTTGACTTTGTGTTATGGACTTGAGGTGAGGTGGCCCGTGTTACGTGCTTGACAGAGGAAAATGTATATTATTTTATTTATAAAAAATTCGTATATCTATTTCTTTAATCAGATTTTAATAAATTTTATTTATAAAAATATGAACTCACTCAGCTCAAGCTGACTTTGCATGTATGTTAGATTGATTGCAGGGTGAGTGAAGAATGGCTTACCACTTGGATGTACTCAAGACTACCCAAGGCTTCATAGGCAGTTCTAGTCGATGTTTTTCTTTATAATAATAATTAAGACACTTATATTTATTTGTTTTCTTTTTAAGGAAAACTGTTTGGGGGTTTGTAAACTTTATTTCACTGCATGATTACTCTGAGTTGTTTTTTTTATTAAATGAACCCATTTTCTCATTTATAATTGTATTTTATGGTATGATTACCAACTGTAGGACTCCTTGGTTTTGGGGTCTTACAAGTTGGTATCAGAGCCAATGCTCGAGAGATCCCAGCATCTTTGGTGCTCGGACTCGAACGGTTAAGAGAAAGACTAGAAATGCCGACCACGGGTAGCTGCATTCCAAGAGGTAACCCTTTCATTTTTATAAGTATTAGAATTTCTTTTATGTGCTCAGAATTTGCTTTAAGTGTTAGATAGAATGTTGTATGATTAAAGGCAGGGGGTGCTTAGGATGGGTAGGTAAAGTAAACAACTAATCACACTTGATCAACCTTATTAGCAGTTTACCCTTACTTTCCATATCCTAGACACTACGTGTGCTTGATTATATTAAAGTTCTATCTTTGTAGGGATAAGGCATGGCTAACGCTCGCACGGCTAGAAGGGGTCGTCCCAGCAGTCGTGGTCGTAAGCCGTGTGTCGAGACTAAAAGAGAGGATCCAAGAACTAACAGGAAGAGAACCTGGTTCATGAAGGGGGGATAATCCCACATTATACCCATCAATGTGTGCGGCAATCGCGAACGAGGTCTATCAGGTTCTTCATAGCGCTATTCCAGAAATCGTTGCCGAGGCTGATAAAGCCATGGAGGAGTCGTTTGCGGCAAAGGGTTCTGACAAGGGGGATATGGAAAGGAGGGATCGAGAGGAAGCCGAATTGATTGAATCGAGTGATGATGAGGAATGGGTTCGTACTGTTAGGGTTACTGCTCGGGGTTGTTCGTATGAGGATTTAAAGAAATGTGACCCCCTACTTTTGATGGTACTAAAGATGCCTCATCGACACACATATGGGTGCGGGAAATGGAGGTGGTTCTGAAAATTAGTAAGTGTAAGGGGGATGCAGTTCAAAAAAAAAAAGTAAGTGTAAGGGGGATGACATGGTTACTTTTGCTACCGCGTCATTTCGTTCTGAGGCGTTGTGCTAGTGGGATAACTTGACACAAGCCATAGGAGATAGGGCTGTTAGGAAGATGACTTGGGAAGAATTGAAGCAATTAGTTATCGAGCAGTTTTGTCCTCCACATGAATTGGATAAAATCGAGCAGGAATTCCTAACCCTGGAAGTGGGTACCATGACCCATCGAGAGTATACTAATAAGTTTAATCAAATGGCCTATTTGTGTCCTGATCTGGTTACTCCTGAAAGCAAGAGGATTAAGAAGTATGTAAAAGGTCTTCTGGTGGATATTCGTCGGGGAGTGGTAACCACCGACGTGAGTACCTTCCGCTCAGTGGTTACCCTGGCTAGTACCCAATACGATCAAAGAGAGGTGGTAAGCCGGACTGAACCTAAAAAGCATTGGAACACAAATTCTAACTCCAATGGCAAACGGTTTGGGGGCAATGGTTTTCCGCCAGGAGAGAAGAAAGCGAGGACCAAGATGTCTATTTCTAAAGGTGGTTCGGTTGATGATAAATGTAAGAAGTGTGGGAAACCACATATGGGGGAGTGTAAGTTGGGGTCTTTAGCTTGTTTCCGTTATGGGAAGACAGACACCTCCACTACGAGTGTCCGACTTTGACTTGTTTCCGGTTGATGTGGTGTAAAACACACATGTTTTTCTAATAGTTTTTATGTTATTTTGTGCTTAAACATTAACGATTATTTTGTTATTCTTGCATTAAATTACATGTTTGTGTATGTGATAGGTCCCATGTTGAAGAGAGCGAGAAAACGAGTCAAATGAAAAAGAATCAGTTAAAACGGAGCTCGGATGAAGCCGGTACGCAAAAACGAAGATAAACGAGCTGAAAGTCGAAAAAACGTCAGAAAATGTCATGTTCGAGCTACGCGACCTGGTCATACCATTCAAGAAGCATGTGGTAAATTCCAACATGTCCCAAGGCTACCAAGAATGTTCAAGAATCAGCTACCACGTCTATTTTGTCTTCTAGTGGGCCTAGTGGGCTTGTTTTAACCTATTTTATATTAGGAATGAGGTGATTAAACATATATATAAACCCTAAAACCCTATGAACGATTTTATTCAAGTTTCCAGCCATCCCACACCTGCTCTAGAGGATAAACCAAGGAGTACAAGCTCACGGTTACATCTTTTATCCTTCGGTTGTCGGTTTTGACTATTTTAACGTTTGTGAGTTCGTTTTTGGTGTTTAAGCATTCAAACCTTTTGTAATCAGATTTATATGAGCATGTTTATCATTTATATCTATTTTATCTACTGTTCATTGATTATGATTGGCTAAACTTGTTACTTCTACCTAGGTTAGATGTTTATTGTTAGGTTTTAATGAGTAATATGGATTGTTGATTATCATGACTTGAATTGTTAATGAAAAGTTTGGTTTAACATTGAATTAGGTTGTGTTTAGTGGCTGTGAATTTATTAGTTATACTCATATACCTCTTGCTTTGATTAATTGAATAGGTTTTAATTGATTTTAGCTTGTTTGAACTCTTTACTTTGTGTTTAGAGATTGTTTGCGGGGTGATCAACCGTAGGGTTTAAGTGGGTATATTAATTGAATATAATCAGCGGATAGACACCTTTATTAGAGACTGAGAGGTGATAGGAAGTAAAGTCGTCTCATAGCTTTTACTTGTTAGAATTAGGATCGCGCGAGAGCGGGTTCGGTTCTTGTCGGGTTTGGGTTTTTGAGCGATTAGTTGATCTAATTTAAGTTAAACTAAATTGTTCCTCTATCCTTGGTTGCGTAGTATTCGTCTCCATTAGGGTAGTGTGTCAGTGAGTCCGAGAGGAGAGTCGACATTAGAACACTTTAACATTTCCTTTCTCGGTTTTGTTCTTAAAATCAACTAAGTGTAAATTAGAGTTTGTTGGTGAGACCGAGAGGTGATCTAGCTTCCTTGAGTGAACCTTAGTTGTGTCATCCTTAGGAACCGGTGTCGTGAGAATCCTCAATTCATTATCTTATTATACCTTCAATATGATTCTTACCTAGGTAGACGTTTTCTCCGATTGCAGTAAAGTTTCCAAGTTTCATCAAGAGTTTCATTTAATTAAGTTAAGTTTAGTTAACTAATTTAGTTAAAGTAAGTTAGGTTAAGTAGTTAATTATTAAAAATCATTTAAATATTCTTAGGTGAGTCTTGGTTAGGGTTAGGGTTAAGTATCATTAACGTTTTCAAGTGTCCTTGTGTTCGATACTCGGACTTCCTTAGGTCTATACTATTAGTGATCGGTACACTTACCGATTTTGTGTGGTTTCGTTAGGAGTCTTGTTTTATAAATTTAAAGCTTAGTTGTGAGAGCATCATTATACACACATCACCGGTGTAAGGGGTCTGGGCATTTGGCATCCAGATGTACAGAAGTATAGGTGGAGGGTTCTAAGCGGGGAAATTTTTCTAAGGCAAAGGTGGAAGACAAACCGAGGGCTAAGGCTAGGGCTTTCAATATCTTTATGAAGGAGGCGAAGGAGGGCGCGGACGTTGTCTCAGGTACTTTATTATTACTCTTATTCATTAAAATTATGTCGTTTCATTTCTAGTTCTCCCGCAAATTTCATATAATTGCTTAGCTAAGAATTAGCATACTACCTTTCCAGATACCTTTTTACTTAATAAACTACAAGCGTCGGTCCTATTTGACTCGGGTGCCAGTAGGAGTTTTGTTTCTACTGCTTTTTGTGCCATGTACAATAAATCATCCAAGCGTGTAGGTGATGTGTTTGAAGTTGAAATTGTTGTAGGGAATTTTGTTACTGTGTCTAAAGCCATTCAGGGTTGTCACATTGAGTTGTCTCGGTATATGTTTCCAGTGTGGTTGTATTTAATGCCCCTGGGCTGTTTCGACGGGGTTCTTAGGATGGACTGGCTGGCTAGTGTGAATTCTCATATTATATGTGGTCCAAAGCTTGTGCGTCTCACGGCTCTGGATGGGAGTCAGATCACTGTTTCGGTGATAAAGGTGGTGCAACGCCACGCCTTGTATCTATGCTTAAGGCGACGAAATTAATGCAGGGAGGTTGTGGGGCATATCTGGCCTATGCTATGAATGTGAGGACCAGTTTTGTTAGTATTGGGGACGTTCCTATTGTTCAGGACTACCCGGATGTATTTCCAGATGATCTATCAGATGTGTCGTCGGACCGCAAGGATGAATTTCAGATTGACCTGGTGCACGCTGCCAAACCTATTGCACGAGCCCCCTACCGCCTAGCACCTAATGAAATGAAAGAACTCATGGACCAACTGGAATACTTACTCGATAAGGGTTTCATTCGACCGAGCATCCTACCCTGGGGTGCCTAGTCCTTTTTATCAAAAAGAAGCACGGTAGCATGCGTATGTGTATCGACTACCGGAAGATAAATAAACTCACGGTGAAGAATATATACCCTCTACCGAGAATCGATGACTTATTTGATCAGCTCCAAGGAGCTATTTGTTCTCCAAAATCGATCTTAGGTCGGGGTATCATCAGTTGAAGATTAGAGAGGAAGATATTCCAAAGACTGCGTTCTGCACTCGTTACAAACACTATGAATTTCTTGTGATGTTTTTTAGGTTGACTAACGCCCCGGCCGCCTTTATGGATCTTATGAACCGAGTGTGCAGGTCGATGCTTAACCATTCCATTATCGTTTTCATTGATGACATTCTTGTGTATTCCAAGAGTGAGGATGAACATGTCCGCCATCTTATGGAAGTTCTGGAAGCCCTGCGGAAAGAAAAAATTTACGCTAAATTTTCTAAGTGTGCTTTCTGGTTACGTGAGGTACAATTCTTGGGTCATGTCATCAACACGAATGGTATTTTAGTAGATCCCGCGAAGGTGGAAGCAGTGATGAAGTGGGAACCTCCCAAATCTTTGTTAGAAATTCGTAGCTTCTTGGGTTTAGCTGGGTATTATCGGCGGTTTATTCAGAACTTCTCTAGTATTGCGTCATCAATGACTAAGTTGACTAGAAAGGGTATTAATTTTATTGGGGCGTTAACTAGGAAAAAGGCTTTCAGAAATTAAAGGATAGGTTAACGCACGCTCCGGTACTTGCTCTGCCAAATGGTACTTAGGATTTGGTTGTTTACTCTGATGCGTCGTGTCAAGGGTTGGGGTGTGTCCTTATGCAGCATGGTCGCGTTATCACTTATGCCTCCCAGTAGCTAAAATCTAATGAGGTAAACTACCCCACCCATGATCTTGAGCTGACGGCTATTGTTTTTTGCTTTAAAACTATGGAGGCATTACTTGTATGGTGTTCCTTGCGTCATTTACACCAACCACAAGAGCTTAAAATATTTCTTTGAACAAAAGGAGTTAGACATGAGGTAGCGACGTTGGTTATAGTTGATTAAGGACTATTATCTTAATATTGTATACCACCCGGGTAAGGCAAACGTTGTGGCAGACGCGTTAAGTAGGAATTAGAGGCCAAGGCCCATTCGTGTTAAGTTCTATCAGCTAATTCTCAAACCGAATATTTTGAAACAGATCTCGACTCTCCAGAACGAGGCTCTACATGTATAGTGGATTATGTCAGACGTTAGTGACAGGGTGAGGTATAAAAACGATAATTTATGGGTACCCAGATACGGGGGTCTTAGGGTTAAAATCATGGATGAGGCTCACAAGACGCGTTATTCAATTCGTCTGGGTGCGACAAAGATATATCAAGACCTTAAGAAGAATTATTTGTGGCCGGCGGTGAAGTATGAGGTGGCTCAATATGTAAGTAAGTGTTTGACATGTTTGCAGGTTAAAGCTGAGCACAAAAAGCCCTATGGAATTATCCAACCCTTAGACATTCCAGAACGGAAGTGGGAGCATCTTACGATGGATTTTATAACTAAGTTGCCTCGTACGCCTAAGGGAGGTTATGATACTATTTGGGTGGTAGTGGACATATTGACCAAGAGTGCTCATTTCTTACCGCTGAGAGAGGCTTGTAATCTTAAGCAATTAACCGATTTGTTTGTTCGTGAGATAGTGGCTAGGCACGGAGTTCCGGTGTCCATTGTTTTGGATAGAGATACGTGTTTTACTTCTAAGTTTGTGGAGAAATTTTAATAGGAGATGGGAACCAAACTTCATATTATTACTGCTTATCACCCGCAGACATATGGTCAATCTGAAAGGACCATTCAAACCCTAGAATATATGTTGCGAGCTTGCGTAATCGACTTTGGTGGTAGTTAGGATCAACATTTTCCTTTAGTTGAGTTCTCTTATAACAGCAGCTATCATGAAACTATTGGAATGCCGCTGTTTGAGATGTTGTACGGGGAAAGGTGTAGAACTCCTATTTGTTGAGGCTCAGTTGGGCAGTCTGGAAGTAGTGGTGGCTACCACGGAAAAGCTTAACAAAATCAAGGCATTCATGAAAGCGGCACAGGACATACAAAAGTCCTATGCAGATAAAAGGCGTACGTAGACCCATTGTGTTTGAGGTCGGGGATCGAGTTATATTGAAGGTTTCACCTTGGAAGGGCATTATTCGTTTTCGTAGGCGGGGGAAGCTTAGTCCCAGGTTCATTGGTCTGTTTGGAATCGTGAACCGGGTTGGGGAGGTGGCCTATAAGCTGGAGTTACCTGAAGAGCTTAAAGGAATTGATCCTACTTTCAATGTGTCGCATCTAAGGAAGTGTTTGGCGGACGGGGAGGCACATGTGCCTCTTGGTGATATTGAACTAGTCTCGAAGTTAAACTACATTGAGGAGCATGTTGCCATTATTGACCGTAAGGAGAAGCACCTGAGGAATAAAGTGGTTAGGCAGGTGAAGGTGCAGTGGAGGCACCGCAGAGGCTCCGAGGCTACATGGGAATCGGAGGATGAGATGATGAGACTCTACCCTAACTTATTTCCGGATCAGTGGGATTCGGGGACGAATCCCAGTGTAAGGAGGGTGGACTTGTAACACCCGTAAAAATTTCAATCGTATTCTGGTAATTGTAAAGTTTGTACATGTCGGGAAGCAATTTCTTTTCTTTTGATTTCAATGTTGAGGGGCCTTGTGGTATTTCATAAAAGTGGGATTATTTAACCTTGGGAACAAGATATTGCACCTTGCAAGTACAGGGACCAATTGTGTAAACCCTAGAAATTAATATATGCATGCCGCCACATGCATATTCCGATCAGAAGTTAGCAGCAGCCCTCTTAACATTTTTTTTTCTTTTTCCAACCTATTCCAGTAGTAATTCATATCATACCAGGTTAATATGATAGTTTAAAACATTTTTTTATCCATAATCCTTGGTATTGCTCTTTAATCGATCATGTTCTTCGTTTAGGTCAAAACCAAGGGTTGTCCAATTGACCCACTTCCGGTGGTTGTTTGTTGTGGGTTTTTGCTCTAATAGCTTCCTAGGTATGTCATTTACATCATACTAAAATATCATGGCCATTGGAGATGTTTAGGTTGGTCAATTGTTGATAGTTTGAAATCTAAGGTTTTCGGGTGTTGAAATCGTTGATTGTTGCCATTCATGTGTTTTTTGAAGAAATTGCCAACCCGATTAATTTTTATATTTTTATAATGGTATGAGGTATGTAGGAATATATATGTTTATGGTATAGGGGCTGAGCTGGATAGTCATCTTTTAATTGGTTCATAAGAGCGCGAACTCGGTTAATTTTCAAGTAATGTGTGATGTAATGAATTTGCCAAGCTAATCAGCTTGGGTGGTTAAATATTGATGGGTTGGCTCCAAGAACACCAATTTTTATCAAAATGGGTCTGGTTCGGTTGGTGGTTAGATAAACCGTTCGTTAGCGCGCGAATTTGGCACAATTAACGTAAGTCGGGCATAGTTTGTGACCTGTTGGTTCTTATTTTTAATCGAATGGGAGTTTGGGGTAATTTAAGGATTTTGGGGCTGTTTTAAAGGAGTATAAGTATTGGATGAGGCTTTGGGCCAATCCAATCACGTTAGGACGCCTCGTGGAGTGATCGAATCAATGTGGTCTAGTTAGTGATTGTTGTGTGCTTTAACTTGGCAGGCTTGTGAATTTATGAATGATTAGCTAGAGATTCCAGTTTGTGATAGTTATTTGATCCATATCAGGTGAGTAACATGATGCCCTTTTTAAATGTTTTTATGTTTTGGGCTAGCATGCATGCTTATTACGTTATTACCCGTTTAAGTTGTTTAGATGATATTGCATATATTTTTACCATGTGTGTGTGTGTGTGTGGTCTATGATTCAGGATTCAATTTACTTGATGTTTGACTAATTTGCATGTGTGTGTGGCCACCGATGTGAATGTTTTTGTTAAACTATGATTGGGTCTAATGGAGGATTTAAATTCCTTAATTCCCCTTTGGCGGGTTAAGGTGAGGAGTCCCGGGATAGTTTAACTATCCTTGGGGCAAGAGGATGTATTACTCGAGTCCTTGACTTTGTGTTATGGACTTGAGGTAAGGTGGCCCGTGTTGTGTGCTTGACTGAGGAAAATGTATATTATTTTATTTTTTAAAAATTCGTATGTCTATTTCTTTAATCAGATTTTAATAAATTTTATTTATAAAACATGAACTCACTTAGCTCAAGCTGACTTTGCATGTATTTTAGATTGATTGGAGGTTGAGTGAAATATGGCTTACCGCTTCGATGTGCTTAAGACTACCCGAGGCTTCATAGGCAGTTCTAGTCGATGTTTTAATTTATTATAATAATTAAGACATTTACATTTATTTGTTTTCGTTTTAAGGAAAACTATTTGGGGATTTATAAACTTTATTCAGCTGCATGAATACTCTGAGTTGTTTTTTTTTTATTAAATGAACCACCCATTTTATCATTTACAATTGTTTTTATGGTGTGATTACCGACTGTAAGACTCCCGGGTTTTGGGGTCTTACAATACAAGTGCTCAACCAGATCCTAAGTTTGCTGAAAAGGCCTATGAGTGTTACTTTGTTGGATATTCTCCCAATAAAACCACTTATCGTGTTTACAAAAAGAAGACTAAGACGATTGTGGAATCCTTCAATATTGACTTGGAAGAGCTTAACGCTACTGATGCTCGCACGGGGCCAAACTAGTTGTTTGACTATGACTACCTATTCAACCAATTTCGTGGCATGACTATCCCACCACCTACAAACACTCAAGTTCCATCTTCTTTGACTGAACCTTTGTTGATGCAAGGTCAACAGTTTGTCTGATGTGAATCTATCTGCTAAACCTTCCAACAGAATTGTACGACCTGCAGTTCCCCCTCCAACAAATAATAATCAAGTTTTCAATAACCCTGCGCCTCAATCCACTGATCAAGTGATCTGGTTGTCGTTGAAGATGTATCTGATACTGATTCAAATTTTATGTCTGCCAACAATGTGGAACAAGTTCAGACTGAACCTGCACCAGATGTTCAAGTAGCACCAAGTGTTGTTGAATATGTTGCCACACCTCCCTTTTCAAATGAAACTTTTCAAGTTGCTGCTACTAATGAACCCATTGCTGGTGAATTTGATAACACTGCATCATCTCTGGTTACTGCAGTTGTTGTTCCATTTGGTGAACATCTCTGGGATAAACCCATTGCACAAGAACATTTGGTTGATCAACCTGACACCGTTCAGTCAACTGTTGATGTTCTAATAAATGCCCCTCGCATATTTCATCCAGTTGAGAGTCTGGCTGTTGATCTTCAAGTAGAGCATGTAACCTTAGTTGAAGATATACCTCAGTTACCCATCCACCAAAGACATCCCACTAAAAACATCATTGGTTCTCCCTCAGGTGGCACCAAACAAGGAGCAAGTCTGGTACAACTAACATATGTCTTTTTGCTTGTTTATTTCACTGGTCGAACCGAAGGACTACAAGGTAGCTCTGAAGGAAAACTTATGGGTTGAGGCAATGCAAGATGAGCTGTTACAGTTCAAGAAGCTCAATGTGTGGAGGCTAGTTAAGAAACTTGATAACAAGAAAGCAATTGGGACTAGATGGGTATTCAGGAACAAGAAAGATGATAAGGGGTGATAATAAAAAATAAGGCAAGATTGGTTGTTCAAGGTTTCTCTCATATTGAAGGTCTTGATTACGATGAAGTATATGCTCATGTTGCTAGGCTCGAGGCAATTCGTCTCTTTCTATCCTGTGCTTCATTCATGAACTTCAAAGTGTATCAAATGGATGTGAAGAATGCCTTATTGGTATGGAAAAGTGAAAGAAGAAATATATGTCAAGCAACCACCAGGTTTTGAAGATCCTGATCGTCCAACACATGTTTATCGTCTTGATAAAGCTCTTTATTTCCTCCAATAGGCTCCTCGTGCTTGGTATGCTACATTAGTAGAACATCTTTTGAAAAATGGCTATAGAAGAGGTGTTATCTATCATACACTCTTCATCAAGAAGGTAAACGATGATCTGATTATTGTCCAAGTATATGTTGACGACATTATCTTTGGATCCACATCTGATAAACTGTGTAGAGAGTTTTCACAAGTCATGCAAAGTCAGTTTGAAATGAGTTCATTGGGAGAAATGACATTATTCTTAGGACTTCAGGTTGAATAGAAATCGGACGGGATTTTAATACATCAGGAGAAGTACATTCGTGACATTTTTTAGAAGTTTGGGTTTAAGGATTCCAATTCTGTTCTCACTCTAATAGCTACCCGACCTGTGTTAGCTCCAGATCCATTAGGAAAACCAGTCGATCAACAACTTTATCAGTCTATGATTGGTTCACTAATGTATCTCACTGCCAGTAGACTGGACATCATGTTCCCTGTCTGTCTATGTGCTAGATATTAGTGTTATCCAAAAAAGAATCTCACCTAACTGCTGTATAGCGTATCTTTCAGTATCTAAAAGGAAAGCCTCACTCAGGTCTTTGGTACCCCAAGCACTCCCCTTTAGAACTACATGCTTACACCGATAGCGATTATGGGGGATGCAATCTTGATAGAAAGTCAATATCGGGTGGATGTCAGTTCTTGGGAGACAGGTTGATCTCTTGGCAATGCAAAAAAGCAAGTCACCGTATCCACCATTGAAGCAGAATACATTGTCGCCTCCGCTTGCTGTTCACAAGTGATTTGGATCTAGCATCAGCTACTGGATTACGATTTGAATTTCTTTAACACCCCTATCAAGTGTGATAATGAGGAAGAAGTTTGTATTGTTAAAAACCCGATCCAACACTCATAGACAAAACATATTGACATCCGAATGCATTTCATTCGTGATTGTTATGACCAGAAACTTGTCAATATTGAAAGGGTCGACTCGGATAACAACTTTGCTAACCTTTTTACTAAAGCCTTTGATCGTGCCCGATTTTTTTTTCTTGTTGAGTCATTGGGGATGATCTCCTTTGATACAATCTAACTTATCTATTTGTAAGTAAAATTTGTAAATACTTTTTTCAAATATGTCACAATTTTAGAGGGAGAAAATGAGTTAAATTTAACTCAACAAAAAAGATTTTCATTTTCAACTTTTAGAAAAATAAAAATTAAGTCATTTGACTTTATCAAAAATATTATATAACTTATCTTTATTCTATTTTTTTATTATTTTAAGAAAAGTTTCAAAAATATAATCTCTCGTTTAGAGGGAGCTTCTGCTTAGAGAGAGTCGAATATTATAAAAATTATAAAATTTTGAGAAATCGATCCGACCTTTGAAAAATGATAACAAATTGTCTCTAATGTTCCTAGCACATGAAAATAGTAGATCAAAAGCTAGCATGATCATTGCTCGATGTGTAGATAGGCTTGAAAATGAGTAAGTGTCATAGTGATAAACTTAAATTCCCGTCCATGCTAGTGGTTACAAGTTCATGAAGCGGTTGCCGACTCCAAATAAGTCATATCGATGAAAGCAAAAATGTTATTAGTCATTCATACACAAGCCCGTTAGTGATTGATCTTCATATAAATTATTCTTACTTTAAACAATAAATATTGAAAATCAAAATGATAAAGCAGAAAACTGCAAAATGCTTAAAAGAATTTAAGTTCAACACAAAAATGTTGAAAATTAACAAACAAAAAGGGGCATATTAGAACCACGTAACGTGGGGTAAACAAGTAAGTCCTAAACACTTTATATGAAGGCTTATAAGTCCGTTTGGCAAGTAAGTCCATGGTTCAACCTTTATTGTTTGAAAGAAAATTTGCAAAACGTTTATTTAAGCTTAAAATCTTTTGATCAATTATTAGGGGTCGGAGTCAATTCAGGGTGATACTAATAAACACAAACTATGCCCGAGGTATGATTGAGATTGTAATTTATCGGATTAAATGGGGACCACATAAGTATTGTGCTTAATACATACCTTAACATATCACGTTGACATCAAAATACTTGTTAAGTTTAAATTGGACAAATTATATCTACAATCGACTCTAGGTTCTAGGCATAATAACATACAAATAGAAGTGTGATCTAGGACATTAACATACAATGTGTTTTCATGTCATAATCTTTCTCACCATTATACATTAGCTCTTAAAATTACAATTAGTATAATTAATATAATATTATTTTCATCTTTACTTCAATTTTATTTTGTATTATTTTGTTTTCTTTTCTTTACTTTAGTTTTTAACTTAAAATATTAAGTATTTTTTTATTTTGTTTTATTTTCATTTTATTGGTTTTTATTTTATTTTGTTTTATTTCTATTTCTTTATTTTAAATTTAATGTTAGTTTTATCTTTGTTTTATGAAAGGATTATGGGTTTAAAACAAGGACTTTATGCAAAGGTTGTTAAGTGTCGGACTGACAAAATTATATCTTCTATATATTTAAAGTGTTTGGATTCAGTGGGTAAATATTTTTCGGGTTTAAATTTGTAAATGTTTTTAGAGTTCGGTGGTCGAGAGTGTAAAATCGTTTACTACCCGAGATTTTTTAACCCTTTCGCGAGATAGGCTAACCGAATAAATAGGGCCAACCAAAATATCTTCACTTTAATCCACTTTTAAATTCAAACACTCTGTACTTTCTGTCTCCAACTTTTTCTCTCCACTGCATTCCCTCACACAAACCCTAGATCTACAATCCAACGGCAAATCCTTTCATAATCGCACTTGACAATCATCACCATGAATCTATCACCAGTGGTAATACACCATTCTAGGTGTGCATCTTCTTCTTCTTGTTCTTGTTCTTGTTCTTCGAACAGCTGACGGAACTGTTCAGATCACGTTGGGATATCGTATGTTGTATGTGGTTTATATTGGGGTTATAATCTTGCTATAACCTTCACAAGGAACTCATAGTTTGATTTAATTGAGTTTATTGTTGTTTGTATAGTTTTTAGCTTTTAGGGTTTATCAGACCGTTTGGGTCTCAACTGAACTGGAAAACTAGTTTGAAGATGGGTTTAAGTTATCTAGAAACTCAAGACGAGTCTTCAAGAACCCAGAAAAGTTGAGATTTATGAAGAATCTTGCATTTGAAAAGTTAAAATATTCTAATCAAATCCACATTCTATTCTAATAGAATAGTTTAAACCATTTTAATCGAATGGTATAAACCATTCTAATCGAATAAGGATTCGATTAGAATATAATTGAGTCTGAGTTTCTCCCAAGGACAAGACAATCTAATCGAACTCATGATTAAAATAAATTATAATCGAATTTTTATTCTATTCGAATCGAATTCAGAATCTATTCTAATCGAAGCCATTCGATTAGATTGGGGTCTGATTCGATTAGATTAGTTTCATAAATTCGATTAGATTAGATGACACTTGAGCTTAAAATTCTAATGATCTTGATTCTCATCAAATCTACTCATAAACTATTCTAATCGAATTGACATTTGATTAGATTGGTTTATGATTTGATTATATTGGTTTTAACTTAGATTAGATTGGTTGATACTTGAAGAAAATCTAATGTTTCTGACTTTAATATAATATGCTTCTAAACTATTCTAATCGAATATATATTAGATTAGATTAAATTAAAAATTAGATTAGATTACTTTCAGACTTGATTAGAATAGTTGACACTTGGATATTTTTGGACCTAACTGATGCAATGTACCCTAATCTAATTCATCACTCAATTAGAATAATTGAGACTTGAAACACTTATCATCTTAACATATCAGCTAAAATGAACCATTCGACCATTCGATTAGATTACATTGGACTTGGTAGTTTACTTAACCATATTCAAATAACATTGAACAAATATTCTTTTATAAAGTTTAAAGTTTTATTTTTGGTTTTACTTTGTTTTTATTTCTTATTTACTTTACTTTGCTAGTTTGTATATTATATAATCTTATATTTTTGAAACTCAATCATCAACACTTATGTTTTTATTTGTATCTTATTGTAGCAACATAACATGTTTTGTCCCCTAGAGTTTCCAATGAAGAGAAAATACAAGGTATTCACCTCCATGATCAAAGGATTACAAACATGCCCTTTGATGTATGCTATATCGGCCAACCCGGAGATTCATGATTCGTGGGTTGAACAATTTTGGACAAATGCCAAGACACAAAAGAAGGGGACCTTTATTACTTCAAAGGTGGCAGACCAGAAGAATACCGTTACTGAGGAGGTTATTGAAGGGCATTGCAGATTAAAGATAGTGCTGATGATCCATCTGATAAGTTTGGGAAAGAGGCCATTGCAAGGTATCTCAAGGAGTTTGGCCAGGTATGATATTGAATGGAGTACCTGTGAGAAGAGGCACCTGCCATCATACTGGAAGTTGTCGTTCCATGTAGTAGCCCATTGATTCTCTTCATGGAAAGGAGGTTTCGACAAACTAAGCATAGAATGGGTTGGATTTATGTCCTGCCTGACTCACCAAACGAAGTACAACAATTCTGGGTTGTTCTTTAGGCACATGCAATCCAATGTACCTGCTAAGAAGCCGAATGTATCCTCGTTTTGTATAGTTTATTCTGATGATCTGTTGCCCAATATTCCAAGACCTGTGTATCCGAAGGAAGTTGATGAAGAAGGAGAGGTTGTTGAACCATCTGAGCCTCATAATGAGAAGATAGTTAAACAAACTGTGTTTAAAGCAATGGTTGAGTCTACGGGAAGAAGTGTGTACAAGTACAAGGGTTAGGAGCCTGGGATTAAGTTCGTTCAGTTTGCTGAGACTGAACCCGAGAGTGACGAGGCTGAGGTTAAGGAAGAAGAGGATAGTGGGGATGACGATGATGATGATGATGATGATGATGGTTGAAGTGGTGATGATGTTGGAGATGAGCAAGAACAAGAAGGGCCTGAGGCAATTAAGGCTGAACCCGACACTGATGTTGAGGGTGAACACCGGACAAAGAAGCTTCGTGACAAGGGACAACGAAAGGTCAGTGAATCGTCCAAAGCACCTGCTCAAGAACCATCTGTTGTTGTTGAAGAAGAGGAGCCTGAGCGTCCTTTAAAACGTTTAAAGCGGATAAAAGATTCCAAGAAATCTTCATCTGCAAAGGTGCCTACATCTTTAAATGTAATCTTTCCTTCTATTTACGCTATGTTGACAAAAATCCTTAGCAGCCACACTACCACCACCCACCACACTACCAATCACACCACCATCCATCACATTAGCTAACCCATACCTAGCCTCAGCCACCACCTTAGCACAAACCATGGAAAAACTTATAGCCAAACAATTTAAAATTTCCAAAGCTCAAGCCCAATCCCAATCCCAATCCAAATCCAAACCCAAATCAAAGTTCAAATAATCTAGAACCCTTAAGGATGAACCTGTTACACCATTCGAGACCTCACCCTCTAGGCTAGATGAACCCATACCCTCATTCTTAGAAAACCTTCCCATAACCACCACCCAAGCCAAAACTGAACCCATACCCCCAAACTCTTTCACCACCTAAGATCACCTCACCCTTCACCTCACCAACATATCAATTCACCTCACCCATTAGGGGTTCATCCTTTTGGACTTCCACTTTCACATCCTTAATCCATTCCCAAACCATCTCACAAACATTACCTACCACAACCGAACCTATTAGCTTACCATTAACCATTACCACATCCCTACCTACCCAACCCATAACCATGCCTATCCAAACCACAACTCAACCAACCTACTCAATCACTCCTCCCTCCACAATCAAAAGCCCAATCATGGCTGTCACGCCTATGTCTAGCGGTAAATCGAAGAAGTCCCCTGTGTTTCAAGATCTTATCCTTGATAGTTTTATAGAACTTGAAGAAGCCAACAAGAATCGAGTGAAACGAGAACTTTTGTTGATCAAGTTTGTCAAAGATCAACAAGCAACCAAGGAGCGGGTGATGAAGCAAAGAGATGCTCTTACTTCAAGGGTGGCTGAACTTGAACAAAGATAGAGACCTGGATAGAGCTCGGATTGAAAGTCAATGAGGGTGGATTGACAACCAACAGAAAAGGATTGATAATCAGCAACAGTTGATCAATCAAAACTCGTTAATGAATGCTGAGAAACACGATGAAATCATAAGGCTCCAATCTAGAGTTTCTCATCTAGAAACTGATCTTCCTTCCTCCTCCAACTTTGCACAAAATATGAGGAGGGAGTTAGATTCAACTATTGACAAGGCCATGCTTGAGTTTGAAGGTCTTGGTTCTCGGGTAAGTTTGCTAGAGAGTGAGCCTAGTTCCTCTCAGAATGTGGATAGATTGGCTGATGAGAATGTTGAGCTGTGATCGATGATCGAGCAGATGGAAAATGAGATTGAAGAACAGCAAGACTTCAATAAATGCCAAAACCGCTTCAATGAAGCTCTCATTAACCACTATCTTGCGGCTACTGTGGTGATGCAGATGACTGATGAAGATGTGGATAATCTGAGGACACGTCTGATGGAGACGTTTAGGGGATTGGTGCAGGGAAATGATCAAAGGACATAACAGAGCAACCAGAGAAAATCTGCTCTAGCTGACCTCATTGCTGATGCCGAAAGGGTTAAGGCTCAAGGTAAATTTCATGGAACCCTCCATAAGTCCTCATGGAAAGAAGCAGACGAAAGTGGTCTCGGCATTGGTGTTGAGGAGCAGGTGGTGGTTGTTGGAAACATCGTGAGCACCGAAGTTGTCGCTGCTACTACCTCAAGCACTGGTCAGGTCAGTGCAACAACTTCTGCAATTGTTGTAGCTGCATCAGCTTCACAAGTGAGTGATCCTGCTGCTCTTGTAGTTGATCCCGTTGTGAAAGAGTAGGTTGTTCAAGGAAATGACGGTGATGATGGAGATGAAGGTGAAAATTAAGGTGATGATGAGGACGATGATCCTCATGATAGCTTTGATGAACCGCGTAGTAACAACGGTGAGGTTGATGATGATGACAGTGGTGGTGACGAGGCCACTAGTGGAAATAAGGCGAGTCAACAAGAACAAGGGAGGCTGACATTGTAGTCGAGGCTGAAATAGCCTCTATTTTTAATGTTTCTTCTTTTGAAGATACCATCTCACCAGTTCAAGAAGTCGTGGACGGCGAAGATGGCATAAACTATTCTTCTAATCCTGATGCTCCGGAAATGGAGACGCAAGGACCATCTA
This sequence comes from Bidens hawaiensis, assembly GCF_021521415.1. Taxonomy (NCBI): domain Eukaryota; kingdom Viridiplantae; phylum Streptophyta; class Magnoliopsida; order Asterales; family Asteraceae; genus Bidens; species Bidens hawaiensis. The sequence continues at coordinate 18,388 of NW_027500595.1, forward strand.
AAGAGCTTCATGCCGCTCTACCTACCAAGAATGCTCAAAAGAAAAGAAAGAGAATGAACAAGCACCACAATGTAACCAGAATGGCAAACTTGAGGTGGAGACTGAAGCCATATCACGATGACTCTCCCATCCTCTACTCCCGATGGCACAAGGACAACAAAAGTTGGGCTGTTCGACGTGCAAACGGCGACCTCACATATCTGACCTATGCAGATATGCACACCTTGTCTCATTTTGACATGAACTATTTCAGAAGGACGGTGGGTCGCGGCGAGGATGAAAATACTGTTGATGGTTGGTTCAAACGATTTCTTAGCAACGAATGGAAGGACGACTACCCAAACTTTCCAGTGAATCATGGTAGGTAGTACATACTACCAAAAGAAGTCGACCCAATCACTGGAGATAAAAAGAAAGGCTGGAGATACAAGACGCCTGAAGACAATGGAGAACCTATCATGCATGGTCTGCCTTTTGAAGGCAATCTTCTTTACGACTTCATGACATGGGAGATTAACAACAGCAGCGGTGAGGGGATAATACATTGTGAAAGCATACATCACCTCCGTTTCTTCGACGAACATGAGCTGGCGGGTCTCTGCAAGGCTGGCTTATTCAAGCTATACGAGTTCCCCATGTCCACTGTGGAAGACTATCTTCGATACAGCGCAGGTCATACTGTTGAGAAGTTCAACAAGTTTGTATGCTTCCTTGTTGAGAATCAACCATTTGATCACAAAGATATGTTTGATTATGAGACCGACTGAAGACCGATGCAATGGAATAATACGAGAAGACTAGAGGGAGATTGTGGAGCCCATTTTGTTTATATAGTCTTATGTATTATTCCCGTAGTTTATCATTTTTGTAATAATTTCTTTTGATGTATGTTTGGGCCTAAGGCCATGTACTCTTAGTCCGTTTGGGCCCAAGTAATTATAGATGCATGATATACGTCACCTATATAAAGTGAAATATAATCATGCATAAAACAACATTTTGAAATAACCTTATCCTTTCTTACCAACTCTCTCCCTCTCCTACATTCTTCCGTATCCATTTCGGGTAATAATCTGCCAAACAAGATCCGAGATCTTGGTTCCTCACTAGTGATTTCCGCTAGCTAGTGTTAAGATTGATCCAAGTAAACTATTGATTTGTTGTTTGATCAGTCCATAGGACCTATAATCTTTTCACTTTGATTTCCGAACGTGGCTCTGATACCACTTTATTATCGGAAGTCGTTAACATCATTAATAAATTTGTGTTGTTCATGTTGGATGTGTGTGTAAACAAACAAAGCATGCAATCGAATTCTTGTATGAACGAATGGATATTTTATTCAATAACTTCGTGAAACATAAAGATACAGGATTAATGTATTTATAAACAACAAATGATGGGTAACCATTTATAATGGTTATACGTAGCCACCATATTCTATTTATCAAATAATAACAATAATATCCTAAGTGTTACAAATACAAATTATAATGATATTATATAAGAATAAAGTTTAGCTTATAATATCTAATATACTAGTTAGCTTGTTGGTTAGTTCCTTGTAATAATGTTTCAGACTTGGCCCATATGTAAACAAAGCCCATTTGGGCCCATTAATGAAAGAGTGCATGATGTGCTCTCACCTATATAAGGTGAAGCATACTCATGCACCAAGCAACCTTTTGCAAATCTTATCCACTTACTACGTGCTCTCTCTTTCTAACTTTCTAAATCAGGTACTAATAAACCCCAAACAAGATCTGAGATATCAGTTCCTCACTAGTGATTTCCGCTAGCTAGTGTTGAGATTGATCCAAGAACACTAGTTGTTTTTTATTTGATCCGTTCCTAGGACCTACAAAACTTATAATTGTGTTGTCAATAATGGTGCGCTCTTGTGACTACTATGTTTCTTGTATCTTTATGCTTTAAGATCATGATAATGGTCACAGGCCAATGAAAATCACATGGAAACATGATGTAATTGACGCACTTGGTAATTGTATATCCAAGTGTGTATGCAGGACTTACAACTTCTAACTTTACGAGAAATTCAAGACAAGAAACTTATCAACAATAGAGTTCATGTGTTCAAGTACGTAATTTGTAAACTATAAAACATTTTTGTTTAAAGTAAGAATGGACACTGTCAATAGTGACTATTGTTAGATAATTTAGTTATTGGAAAATAACCTACATTAAGTATATAGATCATTCCCTTATTTTAACCAAATGACAATAAAATGTCTCTACTAAATATTGCAATTATATAACGGGTGTTATTGCATAATGTGAAAAAACTCATAACCTTTGTCCTTTGATGTCGTGTATATGTGTATAAATAGAGATGCATATAACACCAACAAATTGAAAATCTTATACGCACACTCTCCATTATGTACGTCCCATCGGACCCTCCCACTATATATATGTGTATGCCTATGAGTCTCTTCCACTAACAAAAACAATAAGCAACTAGCACGTAATCACATAATTCACAAGCAATATTATGTGAAACGAATACATAATAGACACATATGTGAATTTGGTTTACAAACATGAACATGAACTAACAATGAAACTTGTAACGTGCTACACCCCAAAATGTATAAAATATTACGTTTTGAATGTATTATGAAACCACAAATTATACAATTACAATGAGAGATATAAATACAATACAATGATTAATATCTAGGGATACTATTAAAAACAGATTATATGCAAACTATTTGTGTGGAGATAATCACTCCAACATATTGACCAAACATGATTCGTTCTTTCATAATCAATTGCTTTGATCATATTCCTTGATATGCTCCCGCAAGATGGACGACCACGGGGTAAGTCCAATCTTGGATAAAAGTGGATGATTATTGTATTTAAGAAATAGAAGAAGTTAATGAAGTTAAAGATGTAAATGGAGATGAAACAAAAATAAGATATATTTTGTGGGTTTTTGTTCTTTTGGAGGGTGAATGAAACAGAAGATAGTATATCAAAGGTAGGGTTCACCCGAAAAATGATAGTTGTAGCGGCGATAGGACAATAGGTTTTGCAAAATGTAACTGATATAGACGGAGAAGTAGTTATGTTTGAAGAAGTAACCATTGAAATTATGATGTAGGTAGATGTGAATTTTTAAAGAGATTTTTTTAGAGATGATGGGATCATAGTGCCCGGAAAAGAAATACACAGGTTGTCGGAAAAGAAATTTAAGGGTGGTGGACGGTGGTTTGCAGGCTAATAGGATCAAATATTTTCTTGTTGCAAATATGAGCTGTGATACCATATTAATGTTTTGAATGTAACATGAAACCATAAATTGTAAAATTACAATTAGAGATATAAATACAATACAACGACGAATATCTAGGGATACTATTAAATACAAATTATATGCAACCTAATTGTGTGGAGACAATCACTCCAACATATTGACCAAACATGATTTGCTCTTTCATAATCAATTGATAAGATCACATTCCTTGATATAAAAGTGTTAAAAGGGTTATGAAAACTAACTAGAAAAAGCGATCGGTAAAAGATAAGAATAATATTTACGCGAGTGAACCGGACGTGTTTGGTTCTGCATGCAATCCTAGGCAATATAAAATATGTTGGGGTTCAAAGATATGAAACCAGAAAAATACAAAACGAGCAAAATAAGAAGAGTTCGGTGCGTCCTTTGGATTTTTAAAAAAGATTATTAGAAAAATATATATTTCACTCCAATTAGTTTATTTTTTTATCGAAATAGTTATAATTTATATGTTTTTAGTTTTTGTTAAAAGTTTTAGTTACGATAGTTGTTAGTCATGTTAATTCGGTCTGACTCGTTCCCAAAATAAAAATGAAACGGGCCTAAAATAATTTAGGTGAGTGGTTCGGTTTTGGTCGGACACAATCTTGACAAAATGTCAAGTTTAGTTCCAACATGATAGTTTTATGGTTTTAGAGATAAAGATGAAAGAAACATGTTATGCATGTTAAAATGTTATAAAGTTTCAAACTTGATCAAATCTACAACATAAGCGAACCGGGTTCGTTTTTTTATGAACGAACACATTTGTCAAATTGATTGCAACAAGTGTACATTCGGTAAATTTTAAACCTGAAAAGCCTGAACCGTTTTAAACTTTCGGATTTTCGTATTTAGTAAACTCTATTTTTTTAACTTATAATAATATTATTTCATATTTACAATTTTAATCCTAAATTCCTTTTTATGAATTTTATAAGTTAATTGCATTTTATTCAAGTCAAGGATTATGTTACATAGTTGATCTTCCATTAACTCTTTTTTTAACAAAATTTTAATTGATTTAAAGATGTTTCAACTCAATTTTATGACAATAAACTTAGTTGAATATATTCCTTATGTTTCAACTCAACTTTTATAATCATTTTAAAGGTTTTGAATGTTATTCATATCTATTAACAAGTCTTGACCAAATTTAGTTCTTCTTTATAATCTTTGGTCATGTTTACCAATAAATAGAGCTCATTGCTTCCAATTTCACTTGCCACAACTCAATTTAGAAAGTATTGTTATTATTCTCTCATTTTGGTGTGTTTAGCGTACTTTGACTATCAAAAGTCAAATCAATCAAGTTTCAAGTTTCTTCTTTTTATTCTTGTGTTCATTCCCCAGGTATGTTTGTGTTATTTTACTTCATGCTTTTAATAGTTTAAAATATGATGTTATGATTAATTTAACATTAGTATAGTTCATCAAAAACAAACTCGATTCGCTTATGAATGTATTCGGTTTTGGTTTTGTCAATTTTATTATGAACTTGTGTACTTGATGCCTTTATTAAATAAATTAGTGAAAATATTGTCACTTAATATTGTCACATGTGTTTTGAGCAATCTGTATGTCACACTCAGGCGTTTCCGTTTAAGCCGGGGTGTTACAACAAGGCATTAGGTTTTAAAAGATGGAAAATAACATAACATGAAATGACATACCCGCGTAATGAATCAAGAACAAAGAAGAAACCTGAAAACATGAACGACTAGACTTTGAAATGTCAAAGTATGCAAGAACTCCAAAATAACAAGCAAGAACAAGTGAAATTCGTAAATTGAGGTATAGCAAGGTTGGAAGAAGAGAATGAAACAATATTCATAATGAAGAAACGTGGTGTCGACTCACTGGTAGACGATCTACTTTCCTCGGGTGTGATTATGCTATTTCACCGATGGTTTCTCTTGGATCCGGGTTCTTCCACCTACAAAATGAACAGCACCGTAAACTTACCCCTCAGAAAGGGACAGAGGGGTCCTCTTTGGGGTAACCCTCCGGTGTGAGAATAAGTATTTGTGGGAGAAGATAATAATATATGAGAGTAAGGAATTTAGAGTGTATTGCTTAATAGCTGAATACTCTGTGATTGTATGTTGTCAGGTGATATTTGATGATCCTTCCTTGTGGGGTTGATGCTGTATTTATAGTGCTAGGGTTTCCACTGATTGGGCTCAGACCCAATTAGGGTTTTGTTGGCCTCCTCCAATTGCTTGGCGCCACGTGTCCTTGGGGACACCTGGTGCTTTTTCATTGGTTGCAATCACGTGGTAGCACATGGTTTATGCTGAGTTGTCCACCTTTCATTTGGCAGCTGTCAACATCAGCATATTCTTATTCCTTAAAAAGATACCTTCTGGAAGGTTGTCTGACGTGCACAATCAAGGTTGCCCTAATCCTGCTTTGGATAAGGACGAGGTTGATTATGTGCATGTGTGATATGCGCCAATCCTGAGGATGCGCGAGGTCTTCTCTTTATTCTCACGCGCAGATGTTTCATGCGCAGATGTGATATGCGCCGCGCGCTGATGCGCCACGCGCATATGTGATATGCGTGAGCATATGTGATGCGCGAGCATATGTGTGCCTGGGCATATGATGCCTGAGCATGTGTGGTGCCTGGGCATATGATGCCTGAGCATGTGTGGTGCCTGGGCATATGATGCCTGAGCATGTGATGCATGAACATATGTGATATGCGTGAGCATATGTGATATGCGCCATGCGCGTAGGTTTTGGCTTTGTGCCTTCATAATGTCTTGATTTCAAGCTTCTTGTCTATATCTTGTGGGTTGACCCGCCTTGCTCGGTGTTGAGGCGGGTACATACCTCTACAAGCCCCCCCAGTCTAATGTGTGTCTTGTCTCGCGCGAGCGAGGCAAGATAGATATTAGACTTAACAGTTTGTTCTTTTAGTAGGGGTTTGTCTTTTTCTTCTTATTATTCATCGTTGCGCAAATTTCTATCCTTTTGGCTGCAATCGAATCGTCCCTGTACGTGGTTGGTTGTTGCTGACGTGGGCCATTGATGGAGACGTGTCAGACCTTTCGTGTGCTCGAGGTGCTACAGTTGCCTTTCGTGTCCCCTCACATGCTGTCAGGGACACGTGTCGCGCTCGCGTTGGTCCGTTCCTGCGAGTGGTGGCGCGTGAACTCTGGCAGCAGCTGTAAAGTTTATTTTCGTGTCCCCTCACACAGTGTCAGGGACACGTGTCGCGCTCGCGTTGGCTCACACCTGCGAGTGGTGGCGCGTGAAGTCCGATCAGCACGAATTTTTCTCTCTCCTGGGCCTATAAAAGCCAGCCCTTAGAGTTTTTTTTTTATCCTTCATCTTCTTGTTTATTCTTCTGAGCTTTTCTTTCTTTCCTTGTATTCCGATTATCTTTGTTCTGCTTCCAGCTATCTGTTCTTCAGAAGTTTCCCCTGTTCGATTTTACAATTGTATGTCTGATAGTTCAGACAACACAATCTTCCCCATCCATTGCCGTAGAAAATCGTTAGTAATGTCTACATTGAAGAAGACCGGCAAGGGGAAGAAGGCTGCTGAGGGCTCATCGGAGGAGGTAGGGAGGACCAAGGCCGTGAAGAGGTGGAATGAAATCCCCTGCAAACTGAGGCAGGCGGATCTTGACAGCCTCATCGCCTCTCAGGGTTTTCCCCCCCTGTTTGGCTGCATGTTGCCTGGGTCCGGGCAAACGGCGGCGGACCCGCCTGCCGGCTATATATCCCTATATAGCCATTTTTTCACCCACTGCAACCTTCGTCTCCCGATGACAAGGTTTGTGGATGCGGTGCTTAAATTTTATGGGATTCATATATCCCAAGTCCATCCGTTTGGACTTGTGCGCATGACTCACTTTGAGTTCATGTGCAAATCCCAGCGCGAGGAGCCCACCCCTCGGCGCTTTCAGTTTTTTTACAAGCCCAAGATCCAAGACTCTTGGTTCTCTTTTATTCCTCGCAGTCAGAAGGTGAAGTGCTCCACTGTGTCATTCAAGAGCCTTCATGACTGGTCCGAGAGGTTTTTTTATATAAGGGCTGGTGTGATCCCCATCCGCATGACCATGCGCGCGATCACATCTGCGCCTGCGGATGTGGGTGTCCTCAAGAACCCAACTGGCGCCTGGGTTAATAAGCTGACCGCTGAACCATCCCCCGCCAAGAACATTTGTGAGGAGGCGCTGGTGGGGGTTGGTATGAGCAAGAGGTGGGCGGACAGCGCGCTTGAACCCGTTATCCAAGTCGACAGGTTATGTAAGTTTATCTCATAGCTTTTTTTTTTTTTCTGCGCGAATATAATTCTTTTTGCTGATATCATTTGACTTGTTTTGTGCAGTCACCAAGGAGTATATCCACGCCGCATATGATGAGCATATGGAGGGTGGCTCCGTCGTGCTTGGCGCTGGGGAGGTTGGTTTCCCCGATCGCTTTGATGACATGTTCATCCCTGTTGATCTGGGGTTTGTCTTCGAAAGCGATGCGCCTGGTAATCCTTTGTACTTATGCATTTTCCGTTATAATTCCAAATTTTGCTAACAATTCTGTTGCGTGTGTTTGTAGATGCGCTCGAGAACTACGAGCTGGAGCTCGCGGAAGAGGAGGAGGAGGAGGCGCCCCAACTAAAGCGTAAAGCTAAGGGGAAAACTGGCGCAGGGGCCAGTAAGAAACAGAAAAAAGATGTTGCCCCTGTTGTTCAGGATCCTCCTACTCAGGCGGGGGGATTTGGGAAAACCCAGGAGTTTACCACCAGGGTTTCCTTGGCTTCCCTGCCTCAAAAAGTGGGCAGACCTCCTGTCCACTTGAGGTATGGTGGCGCTACCTCCTCCCTTCGCGCGGCGGAAAAGGGAAGCGGTGCTGCGCCTTCGACAGGTATACTTTGCTTATTCTTTGCTTATCTTTATGGTTCTATGAGCGCGATTCTAATAGAATTACTAATGAATCTTTGCTCACTCAAATGTTTGTAGAGCCGGCGACCACGCAACAAGATGCCGAGGCTGCGCCGGAGGTCGCTTCGAAGTCCCCTGTTTTACCCTCAAAGAAGGGTAGAATGGACTTCATGGCGATGTTTGCTTCGCGAACTGAGTTGCGCCAAGGTACGTATTGCGCTCTTTTTTTTCTGACTTTCTTTTAGATCAAGTCATGAACCATTTGTTGTTGTTGATTTTTTCATAGAAGCCGTAGCTGGCGTACAAGCTTCTGGCGGCACTCCTGGCGCTGGCGTCAGCGCCGTTGGCTCTGCTCCTGCTCCTGCAAGCGATGAATCTCCCCTTATTGGGATTACTAAGGAGCAGGAGGCCGTTTTGCGCGCCGACCTGGCGGCGCCGAGACCTCCCTCACCTCCTCCTGCGCACAACCCTCCTCGCGAGACCGATTTTGATTCTAGGTCGCAGGAGAAGAGACCTATTTCAGAGGAGGATGAGGAGGTTCATGCTGAAGACTCCGATGGCGCCCGCGCCAGCCCTGCAGCGCCACGAGGTTTCGCGGCGGAGCCTTCTCGTGGGACTGGCGCTGACTTTTCTGCTTCATCCCCACAGGTATAGGTTCTTTTTTGCTTCGCTGCGCGGACTTCCATCTTAATGTTTTGATGACTTAGATAATTTCTTTGTTTTTGCAGGAAGCCGATCACACTTACCGCCCGAGATGGAATATTACTGAAGATAGCACATTTCAGTCCATGGGGGTGTGTGCGGAATTCTGGGCTCATGCTGTGCCTCCATCTGAAAGGAGGTTCCAGGAGGACCGCGCTCGCGACGACCTGCTCAATGATCATATGTTTGCTGGGTCGGCCTTCATTGCTGCCTCCCAAGAGCTTCGCTCTGATTACGTTAAAGTACGTGATGCTCTTGCGGAAGCCAAGCAAGAGGCTAAGGTGTCTGCTTGGCATCTTTCTGATGCTCGCGAAAGAGCTGAGAAGCTCCAAGCAGAGCTCAGTGAGAACCGAGCCAGTGCCAACAGCGCCTTCGTGAAGCGCGGGCATGAGCTCCAGGCGGCGCGGGAGAAGCTGCAGGCGGCGGAGGCGGACGCGTCCAAGTACGCGCGCAGAGCGCGCGACTTGGAGCTGGAGGCGGAGGCGCGTGACCAAGCTCTTGTCTAGTCTATCACTGAAAAGTCATCACTGGAGAGTGAGGTTGCGCGCCTGAAGAGGGAGCTGGCGGCCGCGCAGGCCGATAAAGATGAAGCCCTGGCGACGGCAGCGTCTAGCCAGGAAGCACTTGATGCTGCGCGGGCGGAAAAAGAAGAAATCTTGGCGGCAGCAGCGTCCGACAAAGAGGAGCTAAAAAAGACTAAGGAAACTGTTGAGTTATTAAACTCTCAGGTTCCTGCCCTCGAGACGTCTGTTGCTGGCCTCGCGCAGGATCGCCACTGGCTAGTCTCACAGGGCATGACTCGTTGCACTTTCGCGATGAAATACTCAGACGAGTTTCAGGCCCTTGTGATGGACTGCAACGCTGCCGCGCGCTTGGTGGGGTGAGCTGAAGGGTTTACGGATGGTTATGAATATGGCATGCTGTCCGAGTACCCTTATCAGAGCTCCGTTGCCTGCGCGGACATGGCCGCGATGGGGGAGAAGTATATGAATACTCCCATTCCCATCCTTGCGCAGGTATTTTAACCTTAATGAGATTACCTTGACTTATTTTCTAAGTCTTTTTGTACTCATATTTTTCCTTATGATTTGCAGATATCCGCGCTTGCTGACCAGCCTGATCTCGTCGCGCTAAAGAAATTACTTGACGAGTGCGAAGGGGCTGGCAGCGGCGATGATGGCGCGGCGGATGCTGGCGTTGCTAGCGGCTCTGGCGTGGCCAAAGGATCCGCTCCTGACACTGTCATGATAGAAGACTCCATTCAAGATGAAGAACTTGACTATGGTCAGTTTGGAGACGACGAGGAGCAGGCTGCGCCAGATGCCGAGGGCGATGATGAGGATGATGAAGAGGCTGATGTCAACGTGGAGACTTGAGAAGCCCTTCATGTTTTTTTTTTTTTTTTATTTGTAGTTTGTATCTCATCTTGTAAACTTGTAAATTTCAATGCTTTTGAATGAAATTCTGTTTTTCCCTTCTTCGCATCTTGCGCATTCCCATTCATCTCTTTATATCTAATGTTTGCTTGTTGAATATAAGATATGCTTGCGCGTTGGAATAAGAACAAGGTTGTAAGGAATTTATTATACTTAACCCTTGTCATATTGTAAGTGATTCTGCCATATCTTGATTATGTTGACACGTGTCTTGGCGCTTTCATTATTCCTCTCTTGCGCGATGTTATCGCGCGTTTATGGAATTATGATTTTTTTTTTTTAGCCTTACGCGTCAATGTGTTACTCAGATATCCATTACAATTTTATACGCGACCTTGACCTGAGACCTTAACAACTATGTTTTGGCGTTTGCTCTTGCCTTAGTTGTGTTTAGGTATTTTATGGTCAGGCTGCGCAGCATGTAGGATGGATGTTGTGAGTTGTTTGAGCTAAGGCTCACATTATTGGGCTAAGGCCCTGACGTTTTAGAGTTAAGACTCTTTAACGCGTTTGCGCATGTATGTTTTACTTCGTTTTATTTTGTTTTGATGTCAATATAGTGTTGTCATATTGCTCAAAATTAATAAAGGGAAGTGTGAAACATGTATGCAAAAGGTAATAGAATTGGGCTAAGGCCCTGACGTTTTAGAGTTAAGACTCGTTAACGCGTTTGAGCTTGAAGCTCGCGCATGTATGTTTTACTTCGTTTTTAATTCGTTTTGATGTCAATACAATGTTGTCATATTGCTCAAAACTAATAAAGGGAAGTGTGAAACATGTATGCAAAAAGGTAATAGAATCCACATTAAGAGAAGATAGCGCGTATCATTATTCATAATGGCTTAAAAAGCCTTGATTACAAACTTGACATTTTTACATGAAACATTTTCTAAGCTGTGCCGCGTTCCATGCGCGCGGGATCTTCTTTCCATTCAAATCTTTTAAAGCATATGCGCCTTTCCCCAATTCTTCTGAGATTTGATAAGGTCCCTCTCAATTGGGGGACATTTTTCCCGGGGGTATCGCGCGGCTAGCTTCATTGTTGCGAAGGACAAAATCATTTTTCTTAAAGTGGCATTCTTTCACACGCTGGTTGTAATATTTTTCCAGTTTTTTCTTGTATTTGGCCTCACTGATGATAGCCGCCTCTCTGCGCCCTTCAAGTAAGTTGAGATCCAACCTTCTTTCGCGCTCGTTATCAATCTTGCTCATCATGAGCACTCTATGAGATGGGCACCCAATTTCTGCTGGAATCATTGCCTCTGTTCCATAGGTTAGGCTGAACGGTGATTCGCCATTGCTGGTTTTGCTTAATGTCCTGTGTGCCCACAGGACATTAGGTAGCTCTTCAACCCAAGAATTGGATTCTCCCTCTAACCTTTTCTTCAGTCCATTCAGCAAGCTTTGGTTAGCGCGTTCCACTTGTCCATTCCCCTGAGGGTGATAAACTGAAGTGAAAATTTGGTTGATGCGCAATTCCTTGAGCCAGCTGGATATCTTCTTGTCAGTGAATTGCTTGCCATTATCGCTCACAATTTCCCTGGGCAAGCCAAAACGGCATATGATGTGGCTCCAGATAAACTGCTTCATCGCTTCGGCTGTGATTTTTACTAGTGGCTTGGCTTCGACCCATTTTGTAAAATAGTCTACTGCCACTACCAAAAATTTTACTCGCCCAGGCGCTTGCGGTAGGGGACCCACAATATCGATTGCCCATTTGTGGAAAGGCCATGCGGAGGTCACCGGAATCAAGTTGTTCTTTGGCCGCATGGTGTTTGGCGCATAGCTCTGACATGCTTTGCATTTTTGGATCTCTTTTAGAGCGTCCAAGTACATGCCAGGCCAATAGTAACCTGCGCTCATTGCCTTGGCAACCACCATGCGCGGGCCAGCATGTATTCCACAGATTCCTTCATGTATCTCTCTGATCACGTAGCTTGCTTCCTCAGCATCTAGGCATTTCATGAGCGGCCCAAGATAAGGGCGTCGATATAATGTACCATCAAGCAGTTCATAGTTCTGCGCCTTGTGTCTTATCTTCCTCGCTTGTGCGCGATCATCTGGTACCTTTCCCTCCTTCAAGAATTCCATTATTGGAGTTATCCATGATGAAGGGGTTGTATGAGTTACCAGGACAGACTTCGCTACCACTGACGGGTTGCTCATTACTTCTACCCTGACATCTTTGCCAAAGTGATCAAAACTGGTTGATGCCATCTTACTCAGCGCGTCTGCAGATTTGTTTTCACTGCGCGGAATATGAATGATTCTGAAGCAGTCAAATTGCTCGATGAGCTTTTTCGCCTGCTCTAGATATAGAGGCATGGTGTTCTCCTTGGCATCATAAAGGCCATTGACCTGTGCTGCTACCAAGTATGAATCAACATGGGCCTCTAGCTTTTTAACTCCGAATTTTTGCGCGATGCGCAGGCCAGCCAGCAGGGCTTCATACTCAGCCTCATTGTTGGTGCTTTTGAAGTCCAACCTGATGGCGTAAGTATATTCATGATTCTCTGGATCCACCAGTTTTAGGCCTACTGTGACATCTGCCCCGATCCGACCTGACCCAGGTACCCGTTTCTCTGACCCGAACTCTTTCTTTTATGATTTAATATTTATTTATACTTATATTTTACTTTTAATAATAATAATATACTTTTCCTTCCCGCCTCTTTCTCTCTCTTTCTTTCCGCCGTCCCGTCCCTCTCCTTCTCTCTTTCCGCCTTCTTTTCCCTCTTGTCGCCGTCCCGCCCTTACGCCTTGTTTCCCTCTTTTTCTTCTAAACTCTTTGCTTGTCCTTTGTTCCTTCCCGCCTAAGGTTGTCTGCGCAGCTCTACGCGCCAGACCCCTTACAAGGAATCCTGCGTGAAGACCACCTGTTTCAGCGATACGCGAGACGAACTCTTCTCACAGCGCGCTAAGAATTGTAATTCTTCTCGCAGCGCGCTAAGAACGGTAGTTCTTCCCGCGACGCGCTAAGGATTTGTAGTTCTTCTCGCAGCGCGCTAAGAATCGTAGTTCATCCCTCGACGCGCGAAGAATTATAGTTCTTCCCGCGGCGCGCTAGGAATTTTAGTTCCTCCCGCGGCGCGCTAAGAAATGTGACTCTTCCCGCGGCGCGCTTAGAAATGGTAGTTCTTTCCGCGACGCGTTAAGGTTAGTTCTGTCTGCCTTCGCGCTCGCGCTCTCTTGACCTTCTGTGTCAGCCTTCTCGCGTCAAACCCTTTGAGTTTTCTTCTGTTTAAGCTAGCCGTTGCTTTTGAGTTGTCTTATCTTTTGAGCTGTTGACCTAATCTGCTTTATGTCTGAAAAGTTACTTTCGGCGCAGCATGCGCACCAACCCCATTGGTTGACAGATAAAGTGACTGACATAATCTTTTGAGATCTGCTTTTGCCATGCTTGACCTGTACCTTTATCTACCCGCCCATGCTTTTTTTACTGTTCCCTGACAGCTTTATCTTGCCTCTGCAGCTGCCATATCTTTCCATATCTTTTGCTTTTGGAATCTTTTGCTTTTTAAGATCTTTTCCCCTTTTCTAGGGATTATGTCTCCTAGGGTTTTCCTATAAATAATAATAATATTTTCATAACACATCACACACAAACACTTAATCTCTCCTGTTCTCTTGCTCCTTGCTCTCTCTGCCGTCTTCCTCCCTGCCTCCGTCTTCCTCCCTGTTCTGCCCTGCTTTTCCGGTAATATATATTATATATAATAATTTACTTATTAATTATGCTAACTTATAATCAAGACTTGAAACAAATCATTAAAACAATAATCTTATTTATAGGTTAACTTGTGCTTGTTTAAAGTTGGTTCTTGCTTTATCTTACACCGCATCGTTTATCATGTGAGTAATCTCGTACCTAATCCCTTTTTGCTTTTAATGTTTTGGGATGTTCATGTGTTCATACAAACTTAGAGTCTTAAACTTGTTTATGAACTTTAGTCGCGCAGTATCCCATGTGTTGAGGACGTAGACTTGGCTGTTTATTTGTATGTGTGGATCATTAACCGTCTTGTCGGTCTATTCCGCAGTTTTCATGGTACCATTAGATGAACACGGGAGAACTATCGTTTATGATTTTCCTTTTGTTTACACATGCACAGTTAGTCTTGTTTGTGAGCTCAATTGTGAGCACTGGCAGTCTTATGAATCTTAGAGTTGGTCCCGATCAGATTACACCCTTGTTGAAAACCAGACATACACATGTTGCGCGCAGATTTTATTGTTATCTATGTATTGTATTAAACTTGATTTCTCACCAACACGCAAGTGTTTGACGTTTATTTTAACACATGTTCAGGTTTGCAGTAGCTGTTTTGGAGCTTGTGGACACCTAGGAAGTTTTTTTTTTATTTTGGACCTAGATTAAAATGTATCAAGACAAGTTATTGCTGTTTTATTATTATGATTTATAATATATTGATTTATGATGATTTATGTTATCTTATGTCTACTTTGCGCGTGCGCGAATGAACGTATTTATTAAATATTGACACCCAATAGTGTCACGAGTAATGAAACAATATGTGGCGCCCCGATGTATAATCCGCCTTTGGTCGGGGTGTTTCAGATTAGTATCAGAGCTCGTTGACTTTAGGATAGGTGGTTAGACGTAACGGCCTAGAATACCTAAGAGTCCCTTCTCGCGCATGAGAGAAATCTCATGTTTGCGCGCTTATTGTTAATTACTCGTTATTTGTGAATATGCTCGCGCTTGCGCAGTATATGATTTTATGTTTTATTTCGCGATATTTCGATTTTTGTTGAATTTCGATTTTTATTGATTTTACTTACATATTCGTTTGTTGGATTTGAAAATCCGAAAAGTCATGGTGATACATGAATAGTTGATTTTCAATTTCCATTTACGATTATGTTCTGAGGTTGGAGACTTGAAAAGTCATGGTGATACATGAATTGTCAACCTCCAATACTCATTTTCTTGTATATTTTATATTGAAGATTGGAAAGTCATGGTGATACATGAATCGTCAACCTCCAATACTCGTTTACTCGTATATTTTAAATTGGGAATTCGGAAAGTCATGGTGATACATGAATTGTCGATTTCTGATTCGAATTTGTTACCTTTATTAAGTCTGCAATTAGGGTCATTTATTTTACTTTAACTTTTGATAGCATCTAACTCCGTGAAACCAAGCTTTATAAGATTAAAACTTTGCGATAAAAACCAAGATGTTAACTAAAATTAAAACTTTTATAGAATGCCTCCGCTATCTCGCCGATTTCAGAGAAGAGAAGCCTCGCGCATGCGTAGACAGCAACGTTCCCAGGAAATGGCCGCCGCGATAGCCCAAGCCTTGAGCCAAAACAATACCAACACCTCTGGTTACAACATTAAATCCTTTAACGCGGGTAACCCTCCAAAGTTCACAGGTCTTGGAGGAGCCACCGTGATGCTCCAATGGCTCGAGAAGATAGAAAACACTTTCCTCCACACTCAATGCCCCTCAGACAGACGAACCCTATATGCTTCCAGTGTCCTGGAATCCAGAGCGCTTACATGGTGGAATGGAGTAGCTCATGCGCGTGGCGCAGAGGCTGCTTCTAGCATGACATGGGAGGAATTCAAGGAAATTCTTACGCGAGAATTCTGCCCTCCCAACGAAGTTAAGCGCCTGGAGGAAGAATTTTGGAACTTGAAGCAATACAGTGGCGAAGCGCGCGAGTACGCGACGCGCTTCCACGAGCTAAGCTTACTGGTCCCTCACCTTGTTACCCCTTCACGCCGAGCAATCGAGAAATTCCTTGGGGGTCTCCCCATGGAAATTCAAGATTCTGTATGGGCCAGAAACCCAGTTACCCTCTCTGACGCCATCGAGTTGGCCGCTGTGCTCAGCGACAACCATGTCAGAGCAGGAACCCTGTTCCTGCGGGGAACTGAGAAGACCAAACTCACCAAGACTGCCCCTGAACCAACAGAAACCAAACCAGAACCCTCAAACCGTAACAACCTCAAGCGCAGGCGCAAGGCCTATGCGCTTACCAACCCGCCCATTGTCCAGCAACCCATCTACCAACCCCCAGTTTACGCGCCTAACCCTCTGTCAGCCTACCCAACACCTCCTGTAGTCCACAACTATGCCTTAACCAATCCAGCACTCCCTGCCCCGCCAACTAAGAAACCTTACACAGGAAACCATCCCTTTTGCCCAACCTGTAGATTTCACCACCCAACCCAAACCCCGTGTCGACTTTGTACCCGATGTGGCCGTACTGGTTACACTGCTGAGAACTGTAGAGTCCTTCCCGCCAACCCAATTGCGCAAACACCACCAGTCTACCCGCAGAACCCACAACCAACCTACCAAAACCCACGACCCAGATCGTGCTTTAACTGCGGTGATCCCAGTCATTTCCGGAACGCGTGCCCAAGGCTACAAGTTCAGATTACGCAAGCGAATCCGGTGAACCAGATTTCAAACCAAGTGACGCGTGGACGAGCTTTTAACATAACCGCGCACCAAGCGCAAGCGATTAATGACGTAGTTAATGGTACATTTTTGCTTAACGGATTTTATGCTTCTGTACTTTTTGATACTGGCGCCGATCGAAGTTTTATCTCTCGCGCCTTCGAGCAGAAGCTTGCGCGACCGCGCAACGATTTAAAAGAAGATTTTTCAGTTGAATTGGCTAATGGTGAAACTGTTTTAATAAACTCAGTGATTAAAGATTGCACGCTTAATCTTAACGAAAACGATTTTCTAATCGACCTCATCCCTATGCCTCTTGGAAGCTTTGATGTTATCATTGGTATGGACTGGCTCTCGAATAATCGCGCCGAAGTTATTTGCGCCAAGAAGTTGATTCGCATTCCTCGAGAAAATGGTGATCTTCATATCTACGGCGAAAAACCCTCCCGCGGTCTTAAACTTATGTCTTGCGCCGAAGCCCAAAGACTCATGCGGAAAAGGTGTATTGCATTCTTAGCTCATGTGGTTAAACCTGCTGAAGAAGAGAAGCTTCGCGATATCCCTGTTGTGCGTGATTTCCCTGAAGTTTTTCCTGATGATCTTCCTGGTATCCCTCCCGCTCGTGAAGTCGAGTTTCGTGTTGATCTTGTCCCTGGTGCTTCCCCCGTAGCTAAATCTCCTTACCGTCTTGCACCCGCTGAGATGCAAGAATTGGCAAGCCAACTTCAAGAGTTGACTGCTAAAGGATTCATTCGCCCTAGCTCTTCGCCCTGGGGTGCTCCGGTGTTGTTCGTTAAAAAGAAAGATGGATCGTTTCGCATGTGTATTGATTACCGCGAGTTGAACAAACTCACCATTAAGAACCGGTATCCCTTACCGCGTATTGACGACCTCTTTGATCAACTCCAAGGTGCCTCCTGTTTCTCGAAGATCGATCTCCGTTCTGGTTATCACCAGTTGCGCATCCGCGATGAAGATGTTCCGAAGACTGCTTTTCGAACTCGTTATGGCCATTTTGAATTCTTGGTCATGTCCTTCGGTCTAACCAACGCACCCGCCGTTTTCATGGATCTAATGAATCGGGTGTGTAGGCCTTTCTTGGATAAATTCGTGATCGTGTTTATCGATGATGTTCTGGTGTATTCTAAGACCAAGGCCGAGCATGAGCAACATCTCCGATTGGTATTGCAAAAGCTTAGAGCCGAGCAGCTCTTTGCCAAGCTCTCCAAGTGTGAATTTTGGTCTGATGAAGTACAGTTTCTTGGCCATGTTGTAAACAAGATGGGTATTCATGTCGACCCATCCAAGATTGAAGCAATCAAGAACTGGATCACGCCATCTACTCCTACCGAGATCCGTTCCTTTCTGGGCTTAGCTGGTTATTACCGGCGCTTCATTTCGAACTTCTCGAAGATCGCTTTGCCTTTAACAGCTCTGACGCACAAAGGTAAACCGTATATTTGGGGCTCGAAGCAAGAAGAAGCCTTTCTAACGCTCAAGCGTTTGTTGTGTGAAGCTCCTGTTCTTGCGCTACCTGAGGGTAATGATGATTTTGTCGTGTATTGCGATGCATCCAACCAAGGTCTCGGTTGTGTTCTTATGCAACGAGGCAAGGTTATCGCTTACGCATCAAGGCAACTTAAGGTTCATGAAAAGAATTATACAACTCACGACCTCGAACTTGGTGCAGTTGTTTTTGCCTTGAAGATCTGGAGACACTACCTTTATGGTACTAAGTGTATCCTCTACACTGACCATAAAAGCCTTCAGCATATCTTTGATCAGAAGGAACTTAACATGAGACAACGCCGATGGAACGAACTCATCAGCGATTACGATTGTGAGATCCGGTATCATCCTGGTAAGGCTAATGTGGTAGCCGATGCGCTCAGCCGAAAACCCTGCCAGCTTAACTGTATCTTGCCGCGCACCCAGCTTCACTTCGCGCCGATTCAAAGCAACCTTGAATCGCGTATTCGTGACGCGCAGCGCGCATCCATCAGTAATAGTAATCTTCGCGCCGAGTTAGCGTGTGGCGCGGAAGCACTCTTTGTCCCTAATCTGAGTGGAATTCTCTGCTATCTTAATCGCATCTGGATTCCCTTTGATGAGAATCTTCGCGCTGATATCCTGAGTGAAGCACACAAATCTCGGTATTCTATTCATCCTGGCACCGATAAGATGTACAAGGATTTGCGCATTACTTATTGGTGGCCCGGTATGAAAAAGGATATTGCTGTGTTCGTAGCTAAATGTCTGACTTGTTCTAAAGTGAAAGCTGAACACCAACGCCCATCTGGTTTGCTCGAACAACCAGAAATTCCTACGTGGAAATGGGAAAGTATAGCGATGGACTTTATTACCAAGTTACCTTTGACAGCAAGCAAACATGATAGCATTTGGGTAATAGTGGATCGTTTGACTAAGTCTGCTCACTTTCTGCCCATTCGTGAAAACTACCGTGTTGAGCAGCTCGCGCAGCTTTATGTCAAGGAAATTGTCTGCCGCCATGGTACTCCTTTGAGCATCATATCCGATCGCGATGGCCGTTTTATATCTCGTTTTTGGAAATCTCTCCAATCTGCGCTAGGAACTCGCTTGGACATGAGTACGGCATATCATCCCAAGACTGACGGTCAGTCTGAGCGAACTATTCAAACTCTTGAGGATATGCTCCGATCTTGTGTTCTTGATTTTGGAGGTAATTGGGATTCGCACCTGCCTTTGATTGAGTTCTCTTATAATAACAGCTATCATTCCAGTATTTGGTATGGCCCCATTTGAAGCACTTTACGGTCGTAAGTGCCGCTCCCCGATTTGTTGGAGCGAAGTGGGTGAAACTCAAATCACAGGACCCGAACTTGTTCAAGAGACAACCGATAAAATCGCCAAGATCCGTGATCATCTGCTGACTGCCAGAAGCCGACAGAAGAGTTACGCAGATCGTAGGCGAAAGCCTCTCGAATTTCAAGTTAGTGATCTTGTTCTCCTCAAAGTGTCGCCCTGGAAGGGTGTTGTCCGCTTTGGGAAGAAAGGTAAGCTTGCTCCTCGTTATGTTGGTCCATTCAAGATTCTCGCGCGTGTGGGAAAAGTTGCCTACAGACTTGACCTGCCGCCCGCGCTCAGTAATGTGCATCCAACGTTCCATGTATCCAATCTCAAGAAGTGTTTAGCCGACGAGAACCTTCACGTTCCACTTGATGAAGTTCAAGTTGATGAAACTATGCATTTCGTTGAGAAGCCTGTTGAGATTATGGATCGCGAGGTAAAGCAAACCAAGCGCAGTCGTATCCCTATCGTGAAAGTTCGTTGGGAGTCCAAGCGCGGAGCCGAGTTTACATGGGAAAGGGAAGATCAAATGAAGATCAAGTACCCGCACCTGTTCTCTGCGCAACCTACTTCGAGATAAATTTCGGGACGAAATTTCTTAAAGTAGGGGAGACTGTGACATCTGCCCCGATCCGACCCGACCCAGGTACCCGTTTCTCTGACCCGAACTCTTTCTTTTAAGATTTAATATTTATTTATACTTATATTTTACTTTTAATAATAATAATATACTTTTCCTTCCCGCCTCTTTCTCTCTCTTTCTTTCCGCCGTCCCGTCCCTCTCCTTCTCTCTTTCCGCCTTCTTTTCCCTCTTGTCGCCGTCCCGCCCTTACGCCTTGTTTCCCTCTTTTTCTTCTAAACTCTTTGCTTGTCCTTTGTTCCTTCCCGCCTAAGGTTGTCTGCGCAGCTCTACGCGCCAGACCCCTTACAAGGAATCCTGCGTGAAGACCACCTGTTTCAGCGATACGCGAGACGAACTCTTCTCACAGCGCGCTAAGAATTGTAATTCTTCTCGCAGCGCGCTAAGAACGGTAGTTCTTCCCGCGACGCGCTAAGGATTTGTAGTTCTTCTCGCAGCGCGCTAAGAATCGTAGTTCATCCCTCGACGCGCGAAGAATTATAGTTCTTCCCGCGGCGCGCTAGGAATTTTAGTTCCTCCCGCGGCGCGCTAAGAAATGTGACTCTTCCCGCGGCGCGCTTAGAAATGGTAGTTCTTTCCGCGACGCGTTAAGGTTAGTTCTGTCTGCCTTCGCGCTCGCGCTCTCTTGACCTTCTGTGTCAGCCTTCTCGCGTCAAACCCTTTGAGTTTTCTTCTGTTTAAGCTAGCCGTTGCTTTTGAGTTGTCTTATCTTTTGAGCTGTTGACCTAATCTGCTTTATGTCTGAAAAGTTACTTTCGGCGCAGCATGCGCACCAACCCCATTGGTTGACAGATAAAGTGACTGACATAATCTTTTGAGATCTGCTTTTGCCATGCTTGACCTATACCTTTATCTACCCGCCCATGCTTTTTTTACTGTTCCCTGACAGCTTTATCTTGCCTCTGCAGCTGCCATATCTTTCCATATCTTTTGCTTTTGGAATCTTTTGCTTTTTAAGATCTTTTCCCCTTTTCTAGGGATTATGTCTCCTAGGGTTTTCCTATAAATAATAATAATATTTTCATAACACATCACACACAAACACTTAATCTCTCCTGTTCTCTTGCTCCTTGCTCTCTCTGCCGTCTTCCTCTCTGCCTCCGTCTTCCTCCCTGTTCTGCCCTGCTTTTCCGGTAATATATATTATATATAATAATTTACTTATTAATTATGCTAACTTATAATCAAGACTTGAAACAAATCATTAAAACAATAATCTTATTTATAGGTTAACTTGTGCTTGTTTAAAGTTGGTTCTTGCTTTATCTTACACCGCATCGTTTATCATGTGAGTAATCTCGTACCTAATCCCTTTTTGCTTTTAATGTTTTGGGATGTTCATGTGTTCATACAAACTTAGAGTCTTAAACTTGTTTATGAACTTTAGTCGCGCAGTATCCCATGTGTTGAGGACGTAGACTTGGCTGTTTATTTGTATGTGTGGATCATTAACCGTCTTGTCGGTCTATTCCGCAGTTTTCATGGTACCATTAGATGAACACGGGAGAACTATCGTTTATGATTTTCTCTTTTGTTTACACATGCACAGTTAGTCTTGTTTGTGAGCTCAATTGTGAGCACTGGCAGTCTTATGAATCTTAGAGTTGGTCCCGATCAGATTACACCCTTGTTGAAAACCAGACATACACATGTTGCGCGCAGATTTTATTGTTATCTATGTATTGTATTAAACTTGATTTCTCACCAACACGCAAGTGTTTGACGTTTATTTTAACACATGTTCAGGTTTGCAGTAGCTGTTTTGGAGCTTGTGGACACCTAGGAAGTTTTTTTTTTATTTTGGACCTAGATTAAAATGTATCAAGACAAGTTATTGCTGTTTTATTATTATGATTTATAATATATTGATTTATGATGATTTATGTTATCTTATGTCTACTTTGCGCGTGCGCGAATGAACGTATTTATTAAATATTGACACCCAATAGTGTCACGAGTAATGAAACAATATGTGGCGCCCCGATGTATAATCCGCCTTTGGTCGGGGTGTTTCACCTGCGCCGGACCCTTCGTTGTTTGAAGCTCCGTCAGTGAACAATCTCCAAACATTTTCTTCATCATTGGCTCGCGGAGGGTCTACCTCGCGCTGAGCCTCTTCAACTCTTCCTTCGGGGACCTCGGCTATGAAATCAGCCAAGACTTGTCCCTTTATTGCTGGACGGGGCTTATAGGCGATCGTGTGCTCGCCTAATTCCAGCGCCCACTTTGTCAGCCTTCCTGAGAGCGCGGGGCGCCGCAAAACTTGCTGGATGTTGTAACCAGTCAGAACTTCAATGGGATGACCATTGAAATATCTATGAAGCTTGCGCGACGCGTGTGTTAGTGATAAAACTAACTTTTCCATGATGGAGTAGCGCGTCTCAGGATCTGTCAGCACCCGACTCACATAGTATATTGGCGTTTGGATTCCCTTGCGATCCACCAATAATACTGCGCCGATGGCGCGCTCTCCTGCTGATAGGTATAATGTCAAAGTTTCACCAGGAAGTGGAGCTGTGAGCGCGGGCAAATTTATCAAACATTCTTTTATCTCCCTGAAAGCTTGTTCGGCCTCAGGAGTCCATTTGAACAGGCTTTTCTTTAAGCAGTTTCTCAATGTATTGACAAATGGGGTAGATTTGCTTGCATGGTTCGCTAGGAACCTGTTGATTGAAACCAATCTACCATTCAGCTTCTGGACTTCTTTCATGGTGGATGGCGAGGGCATGTCAAGGATGGCCTCCACCTTCTCAGGGTTCACCTTGAAACCATCCTTGGTGACCATTACACCTAGAAATTTTCCCTCTAGTACGCCGAAAGTACATTTGCTCGGATTGAGCTTCATGTTAACTTCCTTTAGGCGCCCAAGGGTTTCTTCGATGTCTTTGAGCATTTGCTTTTCCTCCCTACTCTTGATCACCAAATCATCCACATAGACTTCTAGGTTTCTTCCGATTTGCTCGCTGAAAACGGCATCCATAAGTCTTTGGTAGGTGGCGCCCGCATTCTTCAAACCAAAGGGCATTTTTGTGTAGCAAAAAACACCCTTGTCGGTTCTAAATGCGGTCTTGTCCTCATCTTGTGGTGCCATTTGAATCTGGTGATAGCCCTTGTAGGCATCCAGGAAACATTTGAGTTTGAATGGCGCCACGGAGTCCACCTTTGCATCGATGTTTGGGAGGGGGTAACAATCTTTTGGGCACGCTTTGTTGAGGTCCTTGAAGTCAATGCACATCCTCCACGACCCGTTACTTTTCTTTACCATCACAGGATTGGCTACCCACGTCTGGTATCGTATCGGGCGGATGATGTTTGCGAGCAGTAAATCCTCAACCTGCTCATTCATGGCCCTCGCTTTCTCATCCCCCATGACTCTCTTCTTTTGAGCAATTGGCTCTACAGACTTGAAGGTGTTGAGAGAATGTTGCGCCAGGTCTCGCGGAACCCCCGTCATATCAGAGTGTTGCCACGCGAAGACCGACATATATGCTGTGAGCAACCTTTTCATTCTCAACCTCGTGTCGTCTGATATCGTTGCGCCAATTGTGATTTTCTGCTCCGGGAATTTTGGGTTGAGAATCCATTCCTCTGGCGCGTTGTCTGCCATTGGAAGTTTCATTCTCCCCTCCCGCGGAGTACTTGTCACTGCGCAAAAATGATCTCGGTATACAAAAGTTACACCTGTTGGTGTTGGGAACCCCAACGCGCCGTGCGCTGGCGACGGTATGGCATTGAATTGGGCAATCGTTCCCCTACCCAAGATCATATTGTGGCAAGAAGTGGTGGGCAGGACCAAGAAGTTGACAACTTCGGCTCGCTTGTGTTTGTCATCCCCCATAGTTAGCTCAAATTGTATTTGACCTAGGGGATGAATGATTTCATTTGAAACACCAGAGATTGGTGCATTCACAATTTCAAGCCTTGCTTGGTCTGCCGGATCCAGTTTCCTGAAACATTGCTCATACATGATGTCTGACTCGCTGCCAGTGTCAACCAGGACTTTTGACACTTCGTAATGAGCAATGTGTGTAGTGATGACAAGAGGACTGCTGATGGAAGGGCCTCCCCTGATTCTCGGGAAGATGACTTGTTGCTCGCGCCAATCTCCTTGGATTTGCGCGCTTCTCTTTCTTGATATTTGCCCTTGCCTTCGTCCCTCGGCTACACAGATTCTTTTGTACTTTTTGCTGGCAGAGGCTCCTGATTGCTCATTTTCTGGTCTTGAGTTTTTCACCAGGTGAGCCAGCTTGCCTGATTTCACGTCCTTTTCAATTGAATCCTTCAAGTGGTGGCATGCATCAGTGTTGTGCCCTGTGGACTTGTGAAATTCACAGTACTTGCCACTGTCTGATGGTCCCTTGTAGTGTAGTGGCTTGGGGCTTTTGAATTGGACATTCTCAGTGCTTAACACCTATGAAGGCGTTTTAGTGAGGGGAGTCCATATTCTTGGCAGAGGTCTGTTAGGATCTCTGCCGCCCTCCCTCCTGTCACCCTCCCCGCGATTACGAACATCTTTTTGAGGCTGGGGTGAGCTTGGTTGCGCCTGCTTTTCTGCTGAAGAAAAACTGGTTGGTTGCAACCTGGACCATACAGAGTTCTGTTTGCCCCTCTTTTCTTTGCTGCGCGGTGACTCAGCTTGATGCGCTCTTTCTCTTACCCTATCTTGGGCAATTTGTTTTTCATTCCTCGCGAAAACTCGCGATGCTTCCATTAACTTGGCCCACGTGGTGGGCATGCCATCTCTGCTTACGAGAGCTCGGCGGAGTTGATCACTGCGCGCGCCTTGTATAAAGGCCACGCGCAGGAGTTGCTCAGTTATACCTCCGATTGCCAGAGACTCCTGATTGAAACGAGTGATGTAGTCTTCAATCGTTTCATCATTCCTGCGCACGCAGTGCATGATGTCATCAGGGTCGCGCGTGTGTCTGCGCTGCTGTACGAAGTGGGCTTGGAACTTTTCCAATAGTTCCTCGAACCCATCAATTTGCCCAGTCGGCAAGCTTTCGAACCAGACACGCGCCGCGCCCGTGAGACAACGAGCAAACATGTGACACCATGTTGGTATCGTCCAGCTCTCTAGGTTTCCCGTGTTGTAAAAACCTTGCAAGAAATCGTCTGGATCTGTTGTGCCGTCATATTTACCCAAACCACTTGGCATCTTGGTTTTGTGCTGGATGGGAGCCTGCGCGATGCGCGCAGTGAACTTTGAATGTTTCACCAAGATGGCTGGTCTATACGGTGTGGTTACGTCCACTTACCCTCTAACTGGTGGGCTGTACGGCATGTGCAGATCCAGATCGGCTCTGGCTCCAGGCGCCATGTTCACAGGCGCGCGGAGCTGTGAGCCTCCTGCGTGAGTATCTCGCGTCTTCCTCATGCTGTACACTTCCTCATCACTGAACTCAGTGTGTGCAGTGTGAACAGAATGTCCTTCTTCCGGCGCGCGCGGCCTTTTTGTTCCATGAACAGTTTGCTTATCAAGCGCTTGCCTTTGTGTTAAGTCGGCTAGCTTTTTCTGTTTGACCATCTCATTGTACTTGTCCATTAGACGCCGCTGCTCGTTTATGAGCCATTCTTTAGGATCATTTGTTTCATCTTCTGGACCCATTGGTCCTTTTTGTTTCGCGCCGGCAAGATTTTGTAACGTGAGATCGTCTGGAGGAGTTTCAGTCTGGCCGTGAGGAGTTGTGATGAAGGGACGGTTACTGGTGGTGCGCGTAGAATCACGCGGCACCCTCAGAAACTGTTGTCCCTCATTAACATCCTTACGTTCAATATCCTCCAGAACTTGATCAACGTAATGAACGCCAGAAACCATGGTGATTTTTTTTATATATAGATCTGATGAGATCTGATTGCCGTTGTCCCACGGATGGCGCCAATGAAGAAACGTGGTGTCGACTCACTGGTAGACGATCTACTTTCCTCGGGTGTGATTATGCTATTTCACCGATGGTTTCTCTTGCATCCGGGTTCTTCCACCTACAAAATGAACAGCACCGTAAACTTACCCCTCAGAAAGGGACAGAGGGGTCCTCTTTGGGGTAACCCTCCGGTGTGAGAATAAGTATTTGTGGGAGAAGATAATAATATATGAGAGTAAGGAATTTAGAGTGTATTGCTTAATAGCTGAATACTCTGTGATTGTATGTTGTCAGGTGATATTTGATGATCCTTCCTTGTGGGGTTGATGCTGTATTTATAGTGCTAGGGTTTCCACTGATTGGGCTCAGACCCAATTAGGGTTTTGTTGGCCTCCTCCAATTGCTTGGCGCCACGTGTCCTTGGGGACACCTGGTGCTTTTTCATTGGTTGCAATCACGTGGTAGCACATGGTTTATGCTGAGTTGTCCACCTTTCATTTGGCAGCTGTCAACATCAGCATATTCTTATTCCTTAAAAAGATACCTTCTGGAAGGTTGTCTGACGTGCACAATCAAGGTTGCCCTAATCCTGCTTTGGATAAGGACGAGGTTGATTATGTGCATGTGTGATATGCGCCAATCCTGATGATGCGCGAGGTCTTCTCTTTATTCTCACGCGCAGATGTTTCATGCGCAGATGTGATATGCGCCGCGCGCTGATGCGCCACGCGCATATGTGATATGCGTGAGCATATGTGATGCGCGAGCATATGTGTGCCTGGGCATATGATGCCTGAGCATGTGTGGTGCCTGGGCATATGATGCCTGAGCATGTGTGGTGCCTGGGCATATGATGCCTGAGCATGTGTGGTGCCTGGGCATATGATGCCTGAGCATGTGATGCATGAACATATGTGATATGCGTGAGCATATGTGATATGCGCCATGCGCGTAGGTTTTGGCTTTGTGCCTTCATAATGTCTTGATTTCAAGCTTCTTGTCTATATCTTATGGGTTGACCCGCCTTGCTCGGTGTTGAGGCGGGTACATACCTCTTTAGTAATGATAATAATAATTTTAAAGAGATATGTTATATATATATATATATACGTGTGTTTATATAAATTTATAGATATGTAAGATATTGATGATAATAATAATATCAATAATTATTATTAATAATACTTATATAGTATAATACTAATAATAATAGTTAAAGAATAAAGATCTTAGTATTAATTAAAATGTTGTTGATAAAAATAATAATAATAAATAATATTGAATGATACTATATCCGATGTTGGTTCGATTTTCTAAATAAGTTCACAAAATAAATATAGTTATATTATCTGCTAGTAATTAATGGTAAAGTATGATTTTAATAGATAATAATAATATGACTTTTAATAATATTAATAACATCATTAATAATAATAATAATAATAATAATAATAATATTCCATTTATTATTAAAATAATGGTAAAAATAATTGTTTTGGTTAATGATAATAATAATAATAACCGTTAAAACTAAAGAGTTTTATATATTTTTATGGTTTTATACTAAATATACAACTTGTAACAATGATAACACGAACTCGGTTTTAACATGGGACTCGAACCCGGGTCTTGACGAGACGACCCAAAAATCCAAATCCCGAAACACAATAAGTTAACAAACGAATTCCATAATTTAAATAACAATTTAAAACCAAACTCGTTCTAACGTATATAACCAAATATATATAAAACCGGTTATTAACGAATTTAAAATCTGATAATCGATATAAGAAGTTTAATGACACTAACACCCAATTTATATACCTTTTTCGTGTTCCCGAGTCGAAACTGTCGAAGAGAGAGAGGCGGCTGAGAGAGAGAGAGAGAGCCGAAAAGAGAGAGTGAGAGAGACGAGCTAAAGAGGGAGAGAGGGAAACAGTGGCCGGAACGCCGGTGGCCGTTTCCTCGGTCGCCGGAGAAGCCGAAGGGGAGAAAGAGAGATAGAGAAAGAAGACGAGGGTGAGAGATAGACGGAGGGGGTGCAACACGGCGGCCGTAGTGCCGTCGTGGCTTCTCGCCGGAATCCGGGTTCGCCGGAAAAACGCAAAAAAGGAGAAAGGGGTGGCTGTGGGTTTGTAGTGGTGGTGGTGCGGTGGGCTGGAGTGATGGCTGCGGTGGGGGTGGTGTTCGGAGGTGGTGGGGTGTCACCGAACCGCTTGAGCTCGCCGGAAAAACGGCCAAGGGAGGGTGGTGATGGCTGTGTGTTGTGTGAGTGTGTTGGAGGTGGTGGCCGGAGGTGGCGGTGCTCGCCAGAGACGGCGGCGGCGGCGGCCAGGACAAGAGAGAAAGGGATGAGGCTTGATGTTTATGTTAGGGTTAGGTTTGTGTTGGTGGTATATGTATTGCATATTTTCAAAACAAGCCCTCCAAGTTCTAATGGTTGTTTACAACGAGTTTAAAGGTTTCTAATGCTTATAACAACTTAACAAAAACTCAGTTTGAACCCTT
Organism: Bidens hawaiensis; assembly: GCF_021521415.1. NCBI lineage: Eukaryota > Viridiplantae > Streptophyta > Magnoliopsida > Asterales > Asteraceae > Bidens > Bidens hawaiensis. The sequence continues at coordinate 47,008 of NW_027500595.1, forward strand.
TATGTTTTCTTAACGACACCAAAATATGACAAACATCGATATTAGTTGAGATCGATGTCCATTATAACATTATATAATAAATAAATAAGGTTCTAAAGTGTTGAGTCGGTTTTTACAAAAATAGAAGTTTACAAAACTAATACAACTCGAGACTCGAATTTGACGGATGTTACACAAACGGCCACGAGCCAAACATAAAGGTCAGGAACCTGATAATAACCCAAGCGGCCATGCGCCAAACATAAAAGGTTGGGGAACCTCATAATAAACCCAAACGGCCATGCGCCAAACATAAAGGTTGGGTCCCTGATAATAACCCAAACGGCCATGCGCCAAAAATAAAGGTTGGGAACCTCATAATAAACCCATACGGCCACGCGCCAAACATAAAGGTTGGGGAACCTTATAATAAACCCAAACGGCCATGCGCCAAACATAAAGGTTGGGTCCCTGATAATAACTCAAACGGCCATGCGCCAAAAATAAAGGTTGGGAACCTCATAATAAACCCATATGGCCACGCGCCAAACATAAAGGTTGAGGAACCTCATAATAAACTCATACGATTATGCGCCGAAAAAAGGTTGGGAGCCTTTATCCACCCATAAGACTACGCCAAATATAAAAATGCGAGCCGGACACGCTACGGTCCCATCGCTTAAGACGCGATCCTCTAAAAGCGCATACGCTCCGTTAATAACGCCAAAGTTAAGATTTATGAGCTCAACGCAGGAGATTACATCATCCGCAACAACAAGACATCAAACGCGCAAACGCCCGAAAATTTATTGCCAAATTCGGAAGGAACTTATCAAATTGACCAAGTCCTAGGCAAGGACACTTATGCACTGATTCTACTCGATGGCACGTCGGTTCCACAAACTTGGAACGCGGTGCAACTACGGAAGTGTAATTAGTAAATCGATTTCATTTTACACAAAAGCGGGCTAAAAGCTCAGATATTAATGAAAACGATACTCCACCGTTGGCAATCTAAATTGGCGTTAATGTAAACAAAACTCCGTTATACGCGCATAAACCAAACTTACCATCATGATCTAAAACCTCTTAAAACCCAAAGACAAATATAAGTCTGTTCTTCTCGGATAAGCCCAAAGCAAAGTGGACATACATGCAAAAGGATACATGCGGTAGGCACTGGGTCCAAAAACCACTAATACTTACCCTCAGGCACTCCTAATAAGTTCATAGCTCCCCTTTCTTTAGAAATGGCAACTACGGACTTGGGGGACTTGTAGAGGTAGGGTATCAAACCCCCGGTACGACCATTTACTTATTACATAAGATGTTATATTTGTTATGATTATTATTTAGTTACTAACTAAGGCCCAATGGGCAGGGGGGTTGTGGAGGTAACCCCTAACCGGGCTTGGCCCATTAAGGTTAGGGTTCATGATGGTTGCCATGAAGTCTTCTATATAAGGACCTTCATATCTCATTTGAAAGGATCCTCTTTTGGACTCTCATGGCCACCACCAATATTTTTGTGTCTGTAAAAAAGAGTTTACTCTTAGCAGTCACCTCCACTCCCCCCGATCTTTCCATGGCAGGTCTCGAGCAACTGGAAAAGAAGATCGAGATGCGGGTTCACATGTGTACCAAACCGAAGAGAACATCCATCTGACCCGGGAGGGGTGAGATCTCATGTTCCTTCTTGTAACCCATCGTGGGAAATACTTAACCATTACCCTCGAATTAACGTGTTAGACCTTGAGGGGTGGATTTGTGTTTCTTCAATAACAATAGCCAAGTCAACATAATGTACATTTTCTTTACTTTGCATAGCTTATCTAATAGTAGGTTGAGAATGATCGTTTATAGCTTTTGTAAAGAAAGGATGCAAATTCAATTTAGCTTTCCTTTTTCTGTTTGATCATCTATTTCCAACTTATTTGCCACCATCTTAGACATCAATACTAGATCCAATGTCACTAGACGTACCTCTCGCTTTAGCTCTCCACTTTCTTTCAGAATTCCTTGCATAGTGAAACAAACGTCCGCTAGGTACTTTTAACCTAGCGGCTGAGTTATTCATTCTAGTTATACCACCACCACACAATACATTTTTGAAAAAAAAAATCACATATATATAATGTTTTACCTTTCTCATCTTTTTGACAAGTTATATACTCCCATTCTTAATCTGATTTTGTTCTAAAAGTTGACTTACTCGGTTTGATCATCATCCATATTCTACAAACAAGCAACTTTTTTTAAAAAAAAATATCACCATATATAATCAACAACTATTTAAATAAAAGCAAGAACTGAAATTCGAACTCAGCGCTATAATTGGGAACAGATATATAGATCAATGGCAATATTGACAAGAACTAGAATATTGATCCATGGCAATGTTCAGAGCTCTTCCATTCGATTGTATAGAAGTGAAGCTAAAGGCTGCTAAGTTACAAATTTTTATCAGCCGCTAAGTTAAAAGATTTAATAGGGAGGTAAATGAATCACTGGGCCACTAAACATGTTTCAAGTTTAAACTGGACTTAAACTTGCAGTCTGGTATGAACCGGTATTACCGCCTTCAATGGCGGTTCAGCATTTAAACCATTTGCCCAATTAACGGGGCTAAACGTACCGGTCACTTCCCCAACAACCAGTTAAACAAACTGGTATTATCGTCCGGTATATACCGACTTCATTCAAAAATTAAGATACGCATTGTAGCAATATTATTTGTAATCATAATCAATGCATCAAAGAAACAAGGTCAACCTATGCAAAAACAAAGAAACAAGTCATACACGGCAATTGGTACACCTAGTAGAAGCTTAACGATGGATATCCTAGTAACAATATTAAGAAAAACATGTTGCAGTTTCAGTAAATACAATATCAGAGCAAGATAAGACAGTACTTGAGAAACATGGGTAGCATGTCAAAATAAATTTTGTTAAAAGTAGATTATAATATAAGTGCACCATTCACCAATCAATGCCCAGATTTCTTGAATGGAAAAGCTTGTCAATGTACACGATGACAATAGCTGATGCAGTAACATAATTTTGCATCTCAGTCTTTGCAGATACTTCTGTAAGTAACAACGAAAAGTCACTACCAAAATCAATAATTAAAAAAAGACAATGCAATAACACATAAACAGAATCAACTGTGTTTAATAACCCCCCATTTTCTTTTCTTAACAACCACAAATCAAGCAATATGTACAATGGCTCAAGATGTTCTCACAATTGCTATATAATCTCAAGTTTGACCCATTTGGATCGTTTCCTTTAAAGCTATTTTATACTTTACTCATTGGCTGTTAATAACAAAACATAGACTGGACCTATTCGTAAAGAGAAAACTTCCAAAATGAACACATGATAAGTTAAAGACCCTTAAAAGAACACTGATTTTACAACTTTTGAAAAATGAACTTGTAGTTTAATAACAGAACCACACTCCGCGTGGTGTACTTTGTGCGATTCCGGCTCCGCACCCACGTGGCATACTTAGGAAGTTGACAGTGTCATTATAAACTGTGCTCAACCACCCGCCACATGGCGTCCAACGTTTCAGTTTCAACCGTCACACACCTGGACGTATGCTTGTTTTGGCGGGACCGCACTTGTTAGGTTAAAAAAAAACATTTTCATGTTCAACTTTCTTTTTGAAAAACTAAAATACCATCTTATATTTACAAAAAAAATACCCTCAAATATCAAGAGCATATTCATTTATATGTGCTTGTTTATTTACATTTTCAAATATACTTATTTATAATACTAGTGGGGCACTCATTCACATATTCCTTCGTTTATGATCGTTTTAAATCTTTAATTTGACTTAATTGGCTATAGTATTTTGACTTTATAGTTACTTTTAAAATGCGGTGCATTGTTGAATCATTAAAGTATTTCAAACTTAGATTCTCTAAACTATAGAATGATCCACTTCTCTATTTAATGAATCCTAATAAACCAATTCATAACTATAGATACCACCCAGGTCTGTCTTGCAGGTTACGACTTATAATCAAGCAAACCCTAAGCTCTAAACCACGTCCAACCTTCAAATCTACAATCATGGCTACTTTGCCTTCAAATAAATATGCCCGACATCGTCTCAAGAGTGTCGGTGAAATCTGGCTTGATTCCCGTGTGTAAACAATGAGTCTAACCTTGAAACCATGCATGCCTAACAAGTAGTGAACGATCCGAAGCTCATCGTTCACTACTCGGTAAGCAAACATGGTTTTTAAGGTAATAATCATTGATGTAGTTGAATCATAGCTGTCTTACACAACGGAAACAAACCAAAATGCTTTTGAGAAGATATCAAACATATTTTGTTGAAGACAAATGCGTCATGACTGTAAATTTGAAGGTTAAAGACATGGTTTAGAGCTTAGGGTTCGCTTGATTATATGTTGTATACCCTACACGACCTTAGTGGTAGCTATAGTTACGAATCCATTTATTACGATTTAATAAATAGGCAAGTGAATCATTCTATTTGTTTTGAGAATTTAAATCAGTTTATTAACATGATTCAACAATGTACCGACATATTAAAAGTAATTATAAATCCAATATAAAGTCTAAATACCATAGATGACTAAAACATTATGCCATATGAAAACTTTGAAAAAGAACATAAGCAAAGTAATATATGAATGAAGGACCAATTAGCATTACAATATCTAATAAATAAGTTTAAATAAATATATAAAAGTTGTAAACAAACTAGCAAATATAAATGAACAATCACGCCCATAATATTTGGTTATTAATTTATTCATTTTTTTAAAAAACTTTTACAAACATATAAAATGTATTTAGTCTTTGGAAAATAAATGAAATTTGAAATTGTTTTTAGGTAAAAATTATTTTCTAAGTACAAAAAAAGACTAAAAAGGAGAAATAGTTTCTAAAAAACAAAAAATACAAAAATAATAAAACCTTTTTTTAGCCAAACAAGTGCAATCCCGCTGAAAAAATTTTCGACCAGGTGCTTGATTGTTAAAACATTTGACGTCAGTGCATCATGTCACATGGCAGGCAGTCTCACACAGAGAACCACCTCCAAGAACTTTTTCTTATAAAACAACGTGTCATCTTCCTAGCTACGCTACGCTACATACTGCACAAAGTATGACACGTGGAGAATGATTCCATTCTAAAAGTACAGGTTCATTTTTGGAAGTTAAAAGGTCAATGTTCATTTAGGGATCTTTGACTTTTCATATGTTCATTTTGAGACTTTCTCCATCATACAATTAGGTTGGCCAAAATTGCCTTCGTTATCTATCACCTCCATATTACACAAAATATGATTCCTAAACATCTTTATTAGTAATTCACAGATATGCTCAGTCATTCACTCGAGTTTTATGTGTGACTTATAAGTGTAATTTTCAATTATTTGTACAACTTAATACAGTTCATTCATTCATTCTTGTAGAAAAAGATCAAATTAGGATGATCTAGCACATCATGAACGGCCAAAACTCACCCCGTCTTTTCAATTAAATTCTCTTAACTATTTAAACTTTAGATTACTAAATACAAAATAACAATGAGAAGCTCACCGTCTTCATTAAGCTTTTGCAAGAGCTGTTGCTTTGTGGGAAGTGCATACATTCCGGCAGCAACGGCTTTTCGTATAGCCCATCCATGATACGGAGAGAATACTTGGCCATAAGCTTTGGACGCGGGATTCTTCAAAGAATTATCCCTATAACATAAACACAGATCAATCAAGATACTAAAAACCACACAAAGCTTATTCATTTAACACAATATTTTACATAATCTTTACTTTAAAGTAACTAGACCAAAATCCAAATTCATCTATCTAAGAGTATTAAAGCAAAGAAACTTAAAAAAGAAAAACTTACTCTGAAGCAAGAATCTGCTCAAACAAGACTCTAACCATATCCAAGCCGCGCTTGACCCGCAAAAGATTCCGGGTATGACTACCAGGCTTCCTGACACAATTGTCCTCAATATCCTTTGCCATCATCGATTGCACGGTCGAAACCGACACGGAGGTCTCACAAAGATCGTTAACCTAATTAATACCCAAAACAAACAAACAAACAATCAATCAATCAAAATCTTGAAAACCCAATAATAATTTGAGGGTGAATGGTAGGTAGTACCTTGGCAACATAGTCCATTTCTGCGAACTTAAATGCGATACCGAGGCATCGGAAGAGAGGGGAAACGAGAGCACAGGCACGAGATAAAGAGGCAAGCTCAAGGTCTACCTCCACCTCCGGTTGTTGTTGTTGATTATGATTAGAGTTGTTGATAGTGTTGGCGATCGCGTTGAAGGCTGATGAAATCTTTCGAAGGGGTTTGTCGCCAGTGCCGGAATCCATTGCAAGCTTGTTAAATTAAACTACTTGCATTTGGGCAATAACCACTAGCCTTGGTGCTTTATATACGGATATATTTTGGGGTGTTTTTTTATTTGATATTTGGGTTTCGGGTTACTCGGGTTGGGCAACTGATAAAACGAACACAATTCCATCTTTCAAAGAAAGATTTATGTTTCGATCTATATTTAAACAATAGGAAACCGTATGATTTTATGTCTTTTATTACTTGAGTCACCTTAACCTATTTGTTTAACTTTAGATCTTGTCTTTCACACGTACTAACACTCTATTAAAATTAGTTAGGGGTGTGCGTAAAACCAAAAAAAAACAAACAAACCGAACCAAAAAAATCAAACCGTATTAGAAAACGGCAGTTCGGTTTTCAACTTAGCAAAAACCGAAATATTGGTTTTGATTCGGTTTTGTATTGTTAAGAATCGAAAAAACCGAACCGAAATAACCAAAATTTGAAATTATCACAATATCTTAACCGCAAGTTCATAACCATTAAAGCAAAATTTACCGATGACTATTTGTTTAATTTTAACATATGGTTAATAACAAATATATTTGGTTTCTAGATATGGTAAGTAACTAATAGTACTAGGTTTTAATTTTGAATTTTGATTTTAAATATATCTTCTATTAGCTATTCATATTTGAAGTCCAAATATTAAATATTCTATTAATCATTAGTTTTTTTAAAAGAAATATCATGCCTAATTTCAATCTCTTGGGTTTTTTTCCCAAAAAAATGGCTCGATTAGCAAAACTGAAAAAATCGTATCCAAAACCGAACCGAGCTAAAAATCGAAAACCGAAACCGAAATGTTTAAAAAAATCATAAAACCGAAAGTTTGAGTAGGTTGTTGCTTACAGGGAAGCAGACGCGAATATTCTTGAGCATGATTAACGTTGAAGATACAAACCAAGGGGGGGATTGTTGGGTTAGCTATTAGTATAGTTTGTACTTGTTATTGGGCTATGTTGTAAACCGAGATCTCTTGGATCTCGGTGGGCTTTTGGGCTTGAGTGTATTGATTATATAAACAATTTAACTAGGTTATTTTGGGTTGGCCGTTCATAAGCAAGTGAGAGAGATATCGGTGTATGTTTTGTAACCGATTGTGCTTAAGAACCAGACGTCTAATATATGTGTGTTTTGAAGCATCTGCGTTGTGTTCTTAGTGTGTTTGTCTATATAGTCTTAAATCACTTTGTGTTAGTTTCCGCATAATCACAAAGTTGTGTGATATCACATTGAAAGATCCGTTCCAAGGACTTACAGTAGGTGTTTTACAACAACCATTATGCATTGATAATAAGGGGATAATGAACGGAATTATAGACCAAAACAAACAATACGCATTTTACAACTTACACTGATGATTCGAATTGCAGACCCAATAGTGAATACACATGCCCCAATCCTACAATTGGAGGTGATGGATTAGTGAATTTCAGAACCAAGTACATTATCTCAAATATTGGGACAATCGTTAATTTTCAAACTCAAAACCCGACGTCTTTTGAATTTCTTTTTTTTATATAATTCGAAAATTCATTTATTAATAAAAGTTGGTTATTCATGTTATTTATATTATTTTTCATTTATGTTTAAATTGTTACAAATTGGATCGTAAGTTTCATTTTATGTATTGTTATACCTTTATTCTCTTATGCAATTTTATACTTTTATTTCTCTTACTCGATCTTAAGTTCATTTTCATGTTACAAACTTTAATCGTGTTTTTTTATTCAAATCGTGCAATTAGTCAAATTCAAGGCCATCTTAATCAATTGATGTTTCGTGTGAATATTTTATGATGATTGACCATGATTTTAATGTTACAACTTTATCTATTATGATTAATTAATCATTATCAATGATTTTCAAACCTCTTAATCACCCTTGACCAAGTTTAGCAAATTAAACATCCTTGTTTCAATTTCCTTATGTGAAGAGGTATGTACCCGCCTCAACACCGAGCAAGGCGGGTCAACCCACAAGATATAGACAAGAAGCTTGAAATCAAGACATTATGAAGGCATAAAGCCAAAACCTACGCGCATGGCGCATATCACATATGCTCACGCATATCACATATGTTCATGCATCACATGCTCAGGCATCATATGCCCAGGCACCACACATGCTCAGGCATCATATGCCCAGGCACACATATGCTCGCGCATCACATATGTACACGCATATCACATATGCGCGTGGCGCATCAGCGCGCGGCGCATATCACATCTGTGACACCCGGTAAATTCCCAATCCCTTAAACCAAGTAATCAACCTAAATATTAGGTAATTATGTTATATGCGCCCAGCGCAAGCGCGCCATATTAGAATCAGCGCGTGCATTTGTTATGTGCGCCCTGCGCGAGCGCGCCATATTAGAATCAGCGCGTGCATTTGTTATGTGCGCCCTGCGCGAGCGCACCATGTTAAGAACCAGCGTGGGCATGATATATGCGCCATGCGCGAATGTTTTGGCTTTATGTTTTCATGTACCTTAACGTTATGTTGTCTATGGGTTGACCATCCCGCATGATGCTAAGGCGGGTGCATCCTAAATCGTTTATGCGCGTGCGGAAGGGAACTAACCTCCCCGCATGGCGGGAACATTGAGAGCTAGTTTGTCTGAAGCTCCAAGATGGAATTGACTTCAACATGACTGATCACTATGTTGAAATACCAAGACCACCTGGAGAATTTACAAATGAAACTCAATGTCCCTAACTGCGAGAAGGTTACGCACCTACCCGCAGCAAAGAAATGTCCTTCACGCAGAAAGCTATGCGCACAAAGTGATACGCACAGAACACTTAGTCTATTCTCCAGATGTAAGGAGATTACTCCCGCCCAAAAGGAAACAGTAGCGTGTTTCAGAGATTTTCCACTTTTTACTGTACACTGACAAAAGTACCTGAAAAAGCACACTGTAACATGAAAAGTCAACTGTCAGCCACCCTACTCCCACCAACCACAGACCTGCATGTCCTGACCAAATCAAATCAAAATCTTTTATCCACTACTCCACTTTTAAATAAACAATAAACAATAATAATTTCCATACTTTATCATCATTACACCTAGATATGAAAAGATTACAATCCCCTAAAGCAAGGGATTGTGTTCCCTTGAGTTTGCCTATAAATATGTAACCTAAATTATCACCCAAACACACTTCAAACTTCTCTCTTAAGAACTGCAAACTTGCACTAAACATCTCCCAAGCATCCATTGTTTTCATTTCCGATCCTGTTGCTAGGTAAGCCAAGATTATAACCTTGAGATCTACTTTCCAACCCTTATATTCTCCTATTTCTTGATCTTAATATATATACTTCTTGTTATTTAATCGTATTCTAGACCTTCAATTCAAAGGCCAACACCAAGAAAACCCGAATCTCGATTAATCCCTTAACAAGAACCACAGGTGAGTCTCACAGCCCCTATTTTCACTGTTTTCACTATTTTTTAAACTATTTTCGGGGCGAGGGACACGTACTTAAATTATGTTTCATGATGAGCAATGCAAACGGTTATCTATGATTTACGATATATGCGCGCCAGAACTCGAGTAAGTGATCACTTTACCATTGGAACTCTAAGGGTAGGGACTGCTGGTTTGATCCGCCCACTCGTAGGGGTCGCACCTCTTACACAGACGAGTGCCTAGTATGTTCATGGGGCAGTACTATGGGTTTGAGCCCGCTCGTAGAGGTCGCTCCTCTTACGCAGACGAGCGCCTTGTTTTCCGGCACAACGTCCGCGCGTAACCCGCGGGACGGTATACAGTATTATTAGCTCGTAGTGGCAACGCCACTTTGCATGGACGAGCACGACTTTTCTGAAATGTCCACGCGCAACCCGCGGGACGGTATTACACTATTTTAGCTCGTAGTGGCTGCGCCACTTTGCATAGACGAGTACGTTCTCCAGTAACGTTCGCGCGTAACCCGCGGAACGGTCCTAACAGAAATATGTTGTCAGATCTATGTTTTCATACGGTGTATCAAGAATATGTTAGACATGAAACCAGAAATGCGTTTTAATATGATTTTCGCCAAGACTATGACGCGATACAATTTATCAAGTTACTAAAACTTGTGAACTCACTCAGTTTATACTGATTCAAATATTTTACGTGTCTTTCAGGAGATAACTAGGTAGCGCATGGAGTCACACTTAGAGCACCTCACGCTGAACATCTAAAACTAGCTTTTTGGAAGATTTTAGTTCTATCCCTTCGATGCGCGTGATTGTTCTCGCCGCGCAAGGGGATATGGCGTGGAAATCTTCAACAGTTTTTATACTTGGATGTTTTTATGTAATCTTTAATCAATGTAATGTATTTGTATTAAACTTTTCATGCGCAATGAAAATCTTATCTTAAAATGTTTGCAATGGCCCGTGCTTAAGTATCAATCCCCACTCGCGCGCGCCCGGCTGTTTCCGCCGTTCAGGGCTGGGTGTGACAGATTGGTATCAGAGCACTGGTTATAGCGAACTAGGAAAAGAAGTTTTAACCTAGACTATAACCATTGGGGAATCGCATGAAATATTTTTCAAAGAAAATATTTTCAAAAGAAACTATACACACACTTAGGAACACGGGTCACACAGTGTCTAGTGAATAAAGATAAAGAACATTATGTGCTCAGAGTAAATGCGCTAAGTTTAATATATTTTCGTTCTCTTTTAAAGCGAGAATGCCTCCAACTAGAGCCAAGGGAATCACCATGACACCTGAGGAACTCGCGGAAATAATCGCGCAGGCGATCGCGACACATGAGGCCAGCAAGGCCGAATCAAGTCAGGGTCGTCAGAACGAGACCCCAGAACCCGAATCAGGAGCCTTGGACAAAGGGTGCTCCTATAAGACATTTATGGCCTGTAGGCCTTGGCCATTCAAGGGTACCGAAGGGGCCATTGGGCTCTACAGCTGGATTGACAAGATAGAGACAGTTCTCTCCATTAGCAGATGTAGTGAGAACCAGAAGGTTCTTTACGCGACATGCATGTTCCAAGAAGCAGCTTCGTCTTGGTGGAAGCTTCAAGTGAAGACTTTGGGGCGAGAAGTTGCTCTTCACAAGACCTGGGAAGAACTGAAGGAAATGATGATGAGAAAGTTCTGCTCTCGCGCAGAAATCCAGAGTCTGCAGCAGGAATTCTGGAACCACACCATGGTAGGAACGGATATCGACGCCTACAACAACCGGTTCAACGAGCTTTGCCAGTTGGTGCCAGACATGGCAAACACGGAGGAAAAGAAGATCGAGAGGTATATTTTTGGGTTACCTCCTGTTGTTAGGGTTCCGCTCAACGCTGCAGCGCCTCCAACCTTTGATGAGGCGGTAGCGCGGGCCATCACCCTTACAAGGGATACGGTCCGTGCGGGTATGTTGACTACGCGCGGAAGCGAGCAGCGAACCTCTGACTCCAAGAGGAAATGGAACTCTCACCACCGAGGGTCCGACTCCAAGCAGCCACCATTCAAGAAGCAGGAGAGCGCAAAGGTTTACGCGATCCAAGCCGCGGAGTCATCAAGGAAAGGATACAGCGGCCTCGCCCGTGGTGCAGCAAATGCAAGTATCACCACGAGGGTGAATGCGCAAGAATCGAATGCGCCAAATGTGGCAGACCAGGGCACAAGGCGATGAATTGCCGTATCAGAGAAGCTGGAGCGAGCGACAACTGCTACGCATGCGGGAAGCCAGGGCATTTTAGTCGGGATTGCCCGCAAAAGGGAAACCAAGCTCGCGGGAGAGCTTTTGTGATCGGCGCGGGTGAAGCTAAAGAAGAGCCGAATGTGGTAACCGGTACGTTTTTGCTTAACGGCCATTTTGCATCTGTTTTATTTGATACTGGCGCTGACCTAAGTTTTATATCCGCTGAGTTTAAAAACTCCCTAGGCTTAGCAACCAGTAGGCTAGACACGCCTTATACTATAGAACTAGCCAATGGTAGGCAGTTATGCGCGAACGAAAGAACTGAACAATGTGTAATAGTCATGGGAGGTCACGGGTTCAATATTAACTTGTTGCCAATAGACTTGGGAAGTTTTGACATTGTGGTAGGTATGGATTGGTTAGTCGAGAACCACGCGGAAGTTATTTGCCATGAGAAGCAGGTTCGGATCCCACTGATGAACGGAGAAACCTTGGTAATTCAAGGGGAAAGAAGGGGAGTTGCGACGAAACTAATTTCGTGCCTAAAGGCGCGCAAGTGCCTAAGGAAAGGGTGCTACGCCTTCCTGGCGCATGTAGTAGAGAAGAAAGGAGATGAGCGAAGAATTGAAGACTTACCAGTAGTGCGCGAATTTCCAGAAGTTTTTCCTGAAGATTTGCCTGGATTGCCGCAGCCGCGACAAGTAGAATTTCGTATTGATTTAGTCCCAGGAGCTGCGCCAGTAGCTCGAGCGCCTTATCGATTAGCTCCATCTGAGATGCAAGAGCTATCCAATCAGTTACAGGAACTATTGGATAAGGGTTTCATACGCCCAAGCTTTTCACCTTGGGGAGCTCCAGTACTGTTTGTTAAGAAGAAGGATGGTTCCTTCCGGATGTGTATTGACTATAGAGAGCTGAACAAGCTGACAGTCAAGAATCGGTACCCCTTACCGAGGATTGACGACTTATTCGACCAGTTACAGGGATCCAGTTATTATTCGAAGATAGATCTACGGTCAGGATACCACCAACTTAGGGTCCATGAGGAAGATGTGCCGAAAACAGCCTTCCGAACTAGATACGGCCATTATGAGTTCTTAGTGATGCCTTTCGGGCTAACTAATGCGCCGGCTGTGTTCATGGATCTGATGAACCGCGTGTGCAAACCATACTTGGACACGTTTGTGATTGTGTTTATAGATGATATTCTGATTTACTCTCGAACCAAGGCCGAGCATGAGCAACACCTGAGATTGATTTTGGAATTGTTGAGGAAAGAAAAGTTGTATGCGAAGTTTTCCAAATGTGAGTTTTGGCTTAGAGAAGTTCACTTTCTCGGTCACGTTGTAAACGAGAAAGGAATACACGTTGATCCTTCCAAAGTCAAGGCCATCGAAAACTGGGAAGCGCCAAAAACCCCAACTGAGGTGAGGCAATTCCTAGGACTAGCTGGCTACTATCGACGCTTCATTGAGAACTTCTCCAAGATAGCTCTACCACTGACCGCGCTAACTCAGAAAGACAAGAAGTTTGTTTGGGGCGCAAATCAGGAAACAGCATTTCAAATGTTAAAACAGAAGTTATGTAGTGCGCCAATTCTGTCTCTGCCCGAGGGGACGGATGACATCGTCGTTTACTGCGTCGCTTCACATCAGGGACTCGGATGTGTCCTTATGCAGCGAGACAAGGTCATAGCGTATGCCTCGCGCCAACTCAAGGCCAATGAAAAGAACTACACAACGCATGATCTGGAACTTGGAGCGGTTGTCTTCGCGCTAAAGATTTGGCGCCATTACCTCTATGGTACGAAGTGTATAATCTTTACGGATCACAAGAGCCTTCAACATATATTTGATCAAAAGGATTTAAACATGAGGCAACGAAGATGGGTGGAGTTGTTGAATGATTATGATTGTGAAATTAAGTACCACCCTGGAAAGGCGAATGTGGTAGCAGACGCGCTAAGTAGGAAGGAGCGAATAAAAACGCTACGAGTCAAGGCTCTAAGGTTGACCATTCACGCAGATCTCTCTACCCGCATCCGAGACGCTCAGCAAGAAGCCTTGAAACCAGAGTTTGTTAAAAACGAATGCCTTGGGGGTATGATTAAGAGTTTGGAACTTAAAGAGAACGGCAATCTATATTTCGCTAACCGCATATGGGTCCCTCTCAAGGGAGGATTGCGCGAGCAAGTATTAAACGAAGCTCACAAGACACGGTATTCCGTACATCCTGGCGCAGACAAGATGTACCAAGATGTTAAAACGCTGTATTGGTGGCCCAATCTTAAAGGCGCCATCGCGACGTATGTCAGTAAGTGCCTGACGTGTTCGAAGGTAAAGGCTGAATACCAGAAACCATCAGGGTTGCTTCAACAGCCAGAAATTCCCATGTGGAAGTGGGAACAAATCTCTATGGACTTCATCACCAAACTGCCAAGGACACCTGGGGGTTACGACACGATCTGGGTTATTGTAGATCGGCTAACTAAATCGGCACACTTCCTGCCGATCAAGGAAACCGATAAGATGGAAAAGTTAGCCCGATTGTATATTCGAGAAGTAGTTTCAAAACATGGAGTCCCGGTGTCCATCATTTCTGATAGAGATAGTCGGTTCACCTCAAGATTTTGGAGATCGTTACAAGGGGCTTTAGGTACTCGTCTTGACATGAGTACGGCATACCATCCCCAAACAGATGGACAAAGCGAGCGAACAATCCAGACATTGGAAGATATGCTACGCGCGTGCGCAATCGATTTCGGAGGTAGCTGGGATACTCATCTCCCATTGGTTGAATTTTCTTACAACAACAGTTATCACACAAGCCTCAAGGCTGCGCCGTTTGAAGCTTTGTATGGGCGCAAGTGTAGATCCCCACTGTGCTGGGCTGAAGTGGGTGACAAGCAAATGACTGGTCCAGAATTGATCCAAGAAACAACAGACAAGATTTTTCAGATACGGGATCGCCTTAAGACAGCGCGCGACAGACAGAAGAGCTACGCAGATGTGCGAAGGAAACCGTTGGAGTTTCAAGTAGGGGATAGAGTACTTTTGAAAGTCTCTCCATGGAAAGGAGTCCCCCGTTTCGGCAAGCGAGGAAAGTTGAATCCGCGCTACATTGGACCATTTGAGATCCTGGAAAGGATCGGTCCGGTTGCTTATAAACTCCGTTTACCCGCCGAACTCAGTGGAGTTCATGATACGTTTCATGTGTCCAACCTCAAAAAGTGCTTATCTGACGAAACGTTGATTTTGCCGTTGGAAGAGATTCACATCGACAAACAGCTGCACTTCGTAGAAGAACCAATAGCAGTAACCGATTGGAAAGAACAAAAGTTACGCAGAAGCAGAATCAAGTTAGTAAAGGTTCAATGGAACTCGAGGCGTGGGCCTGAATTCACTTGGGAAAGAGAAAACCAGATGCGCATGAAATACCCACACCTCTTTCAGAGCATGGCTTCTGCCAGCAACGTCTCCTAAATTTCAGGACGAAATTCGCTTAACAGGGAGAGAATGTGACACCCGGTAAATTCCCAATCCCTTAAACCAAGTAATCAACCTAAATATTAGGTAATTATGTTATATGCGCCCTGCGCAAGCGCGCCATATTAGAATCAGCGCGTGCATTTGTTATGTGCGCCCTGCGCGAGCGCGCCATATTAGAATCAGCGCGTGCATTTGTTATGTGCGCCCTGCGCGAGCGCGCCATATTAGAATCAGCGCGTGCATTTGTTATGTGCGCCCTGCGCGAGCGCACCATGTTAAGAACCAGCGTGGGCATGATATATGCGCCATGCGCGAATGTTTTGGCTTTATGTTTTCATGTACCTTAACGTTATGTTGTCTATGGGTTGACCATCCCGCATGATGCTAAGGCGGGTGCATCCTAAATCGTTTATGCGCGTGCGGAAGGGAACTAACCTCCCCGCATGGATGGAACATTGAGAGCTAGTTTGTCTGAAGCTCCAAGATGGAATTGACTTCAACATGACTGATCACTATGTTGAAATACCAAGACCACCTGGAGAATTTACAAATGAAACTCAATGTCCCTAACTGCGAGAAGGTTACGCACCTACCCGCAGCAAAGAAATGTCCTTCACGCAGAAAGCTATGCGCACAAAGTGATACGCACAGAACACTTAGTCTATTCTCCAGATGTAAGGAGATTACTCCCGCCCAAAAGGAAACAGTAGCGTGTTTCAGAGATTTTCCACTTTTTACTGTACACTGACAAAAGTACCTGAAAAAGCACACTGTAACATGAAAAGTCAACTGTCAGCCACCCTACTCCCACCAACCACAGACCTGCATGTCCTGACCAAATCAAATCAAAATCTTTTATCCACTACTCCACTTTTAAATAAACAATAAACAATAATAATTTCCATACTTTATCATCATTACACCTAGATATGAAAAGATTACAATCCCCTAAAGCAAGGGATTGTGTTCCCTTGAGTTTGCCTATAAATATGTAACCTAAATTATCACCCAAACACACTTCAAACTTCTCTCTTAAGAACTGCAAACTTGCACTAAACATCTCCCAAGCATCCATTGTTTTCATTTCCGATCCTGTTGCTAGGTAAGCCAAGATTATAACCTTGAGATCTACTTTCCAACCCTTATATTCTCCTATTTCTTGATCTTAATATATATACTTCTTGTTATTTAATCGTATTCTAGACCTTCAATTCAAAGGCCAACACCAAGAAAACCCGAATCTCGATTAATCCCTTAACAAGAACCACAGGTGAGTCTCACAGCCCCTATTTTCACTGTTTTCACTATTTTTTAAACTATTTTCGGGGCGAGGGACACGTACTTAAATTATGTTTCATGATGAGCAATGCAAACGGTTATCTATGATTTACGATATATGTGCGCCAGAACTCGAGTAAGTGATCACTTTACCATTGGAACTCTAAGGGTAGGGACTGCTGGTTTGATCCGCCCACTCGTAGGGGTCGCACCTCTTACACAGACGAGTGCCTAGTATGGTCATGGGGCAGTACTATGGGTTTGAGCCCGCTCGTAGAGGTCGCTCCTCTTACGCAGACGAGCGCCTTGTTTTCCGGCACAACGTCTGCGCGTAACCCGCGGGACGGTATACAGTATTATTAGCTCGTAGTGGCAACGCCACTTTGCATGGACGAGCACGACTTTTCTGAAATGTCCACGCGCAACCCGCGGGACGGTATTACACTATTTTAGCTCGTAGTGGCTGCGCCACTTTGCATAGACGAGTACGTTCTCCAGTAACGTTCGCAGCGTAACCCGCGGAACGGTCCTAACAGAAATATGTTGTCAGATCTATGTTTTCATACGGTGTATCAAGAATATGTTAGACATGAAACCAGAAATGCGTTTTAATATGATTTTCGCCAAGACTATGACGCGATACAATTTATCAAGTTACTAAAACTTGTGAACTCACTCAGTTTATACTGATTCAAATGTTTTACGTGTCTTTCAGGAGATAACTAGGTAGCGCATGGAGTCACACTTAGAGCACCTCACGCTGAACATCTAAAACTAGCTTTTTGGAAGATTTTAGTTCTATCCCTTCGATGCGCGTGATTGTTCTCGCCGCGCAAGGGGATATGGCGTGGAAATCTTCAACAGTTTTTATACTTGGATGTTTTTATGTAATCTTTAATCAATGTAATGTATTTGTATTAAACTTTTCATGCGCAATGAAAATCTTATCTTAAAATGTTTGCAATGGCCCGTGCTTAAGTATCAATCCCCACTCGCGCGCGCCCGGCTGTTTCCGCCGTTCAGGGCTGGGTGTGACAACATCTGCGCATGAAACATCTGCGCGTGAGAATAAAGAGAAGACCTCGCGCATCCTCAGGATTGGCGCATATCACACATGCACATAATCAACCTCGTCCTTATCCAAAGCAGGATTAGGGCAACCTTGATTGTGCACGTCAGACAACCTTCCAGAAGGTATCTTTTTAAGGAATAAGAATATGCTGATGTTGACAGCTGCCAAATGAAAGGTGGACAACTCAGCATAAACCATGTGCTACCACGTGATTGCAACCAATGAAAAAGCACCAGGTGTCCCCAAGGATACGTGGCGCCAAGCAATTGGAGGAGGCCAACAAAACCCTAATTGGGTCTGAGCCCAATCAGTGGAAACCCTAGCACTATAAATACAGCATCAACCCCACAAGGAAGGATCATCAAATATCACCTGACAACATACAATCACAGAGTATTCAGCTATTAAGCAATACACTCTAAATTCCTTACTCTCATATATTATTATCTTCTCCCACAAATACTTATTCTCACACCGGAGGGTTACCCCAAAGAGGACCCCTCTGTCTCTTTCTGAGGGGTAAGTTTACGGTGCTGTTTATTTTGTAGGTGGAAGAACCCGGATCCAAGAGAAACCATCGGTGAAATAGCATAATCACACCCGAGGAAAGTAGATCGTCTACCAGTGAGTCGACACCACGTTTCTTCAATTACTATCTTTATTATTAATAATATTATTATAAACTTTATTATCTATTCATCTTTATAAAACCGAACTCTTTTATTAAGCTCGTCTTGTTTTTATTTAATATTGGTTTAGTTATTAAAAAGTCCCAATAAAATGATATTATTTTTATTCTAATTATTAGTTAAGTACGAGTCTCTAATCATTAACAAACTAACCGATAACCCGATTTAACAACCGAACCTCCTCGTTCAATGTTTCCAATATAGTTTCATTATGGTTTCAAGTACATTAATATATATTACATTATTCATTTTAGCTAAGGTGTTTATTGTTTCAAGTTGGATCTGTTCGTTTACCATTCGAGCTTCATTTATTTATCTATTTATTTCTTGGTTCATCAATCGAGGTGAGTACTTTCATACCCCTTTTTTTCATCTTTCGTTTTGGGGTGACATTTCATACTTATCAAACTAAATGCTTTATATACTTGAATCTTAAACCCACAAACGTGATTGTATACCTTACTTGAATAATTGCTCGATTTGGTGTTCTATGCTTACATGCTTATATGCTTATGTGTTTATCGCTTTTGGATGGTGGAACTATAAATCCTAGACCATTTGGCAACCCCTCATGGCAAGGTGTCGTTAACGTAATGCAATTAACGATAACTATTAAATCCTAGACTACTTGGCAACCCCTTGTAGCTAGGTGGTGCTAATGTGTTTAGCAACTGTCTATAAAATCCTAAACTATTTGGCAACCCCTTATAGTTGGGTGTCGCTAACTTGTTAGCGATAACTATTTAATCCAAATTTATAGCTTTTATTTATTGTTTTGTATACAAGTTTTGTGGATCTTTATTACTT
>NW_027500596.1:0-91608 GCF_021521415.1 Bidens hawaiensis
GCGCTGTTCGGACAGAAATGCATAGAAACGTGCCAGAAACACCAAAACGCAGATCTCGAACCATAGCATAAGAGCCTAAGGCTCTGATAACCACCTGTAGGGCCCCCCGCCCGGGGCGTCCCCGATCGATACGAGATCCGCACGAGGTCTAGGAGTGCGGAATCCTCCTAGACTCGTTAATGGTGTACAAGATGAAGAACACAAACACGTACACGAACAAATACACAAACAAATACAAGAACGGATAAACAAATCTGCAGATTCTTTATAATAATAATATTAAAACACGTTACATACCGTAACATAAACGGAAACCACGTCCGACCCGAGGTGAGCTCTACCTCGGGTCGTCTCTCACGACACTTCCTCTCTTTTACTCTCTAGACAAATGAACTATATCACAATACTCTTATTTTCTGGATTACATAACCTAAACAAGACACACGTATATATATATTATAAACTTCAGTAGGCGTCAGTAGTCGAAGTTGTTCAATAACTTCGCCTATGGCGAAGTTGTGATAACTTCGCCTAAGGTGAAGTGTCCTAACTTCGCCGTTGGCGAAGTTGTTCTAACTTCGCCTAAGGCGAAGTTGTTCTAACTTCGCCTGTGGCGTCTCCGCTGGTCTGAATTGCATAGCGACGGTCACAAAATGCACCAACAATTCCTATCCACACATTTGGATTCTCGTAATCCGATAATGTTTTGGGATAATCTGGTTCAGTTCGTTTTTCGGTTAAATGTTTAATTCGGCTTAAAACGAGGCTAAAACGGTCGTTTTTCGGCTTAAAATGAAATTTATATAAAATCGATTTCAAAACTTTAAAAACTTAAACCATGACTTTTATTAACTTAAAACATCATATTATTAATTATCGCGCATCTTTTTCGGCTTGATCGATCATCTCTTGCTCGGTTTGGTATTGAATGTTTCGTTTAATGTACCGACGTACCATTAAATCGAAATTCTTTTTCTGTGCCATACTTTACTTATCCCGAAGCATTAATGCTTCGTAACATCACTAAATATTATAGATATCGTCTATAATTGAACCCTCGATTCGTTCGTGTTTCAATAACTATCGATCGACTGATCGCATATTCAATACGATGAATTATATATTCACGTACAATCAATACAGTGAACCATGTATTCCCGTATATTTAATGTGGTAACTCATGTACCCCGACATTAAATATGACGTAACTATTGTCTACGGTTAGGGTATACCGGGTTTCGTCGAATCGTTACATTCTCCCCCCCGTTAAGAAATTTCGTCCTCGAAATTTTACACGCTCACTATCCCTTTCCGAGGGAAAGGTGGAGGTTTTTCCTTCAGAATTCACCCCTCGCGTTACCAGGTATAATCTGGTCCTCGCTGTGAATTCCACTTAATCTTAATCAATAAAGCTTGGTGTGTCCAAACTGTTTAGTTTTCCCGTCTACTATCTCTACGAATTATTTATGATAACAAGTATGTTTTCTATGAGTACCCCTCCAATTACTGGTACTTTCGTTGCCTCAACGCCTAGGCACTTTTCAATCCATATACATGGCAAAACATCATGTATAGTACTTAGCCCCTGGAGTACTTTAATCGATAAACTAATGACCAATCATGGAGATAGTCTCATGAGGTCCAATATATTAAGGAGCTATTTTCGGTTTTGCCAAACCTCATATCACCTCTCTAAGGTGATTCCTTAAAAATGCCTTGTCACCTCTTTCCAGTGACAATGGTTTCCTATGAATGTTGGCATAAATCCTTTGCCAATCTTGCGCTGCCTTCAACTTATCTTAAATATTATAGATTCGATTGGTTGTTTCTCGAATCAATTCAAATCTTATGGCTTGATTGACGCCCATTTTCAATTTAAACAATTTGGTGATAATTGCTTCACCCATAAAAAGCTTCAAGCTCTCGATGCTTCCTTCCCCGCCTTCCAATAATGGAAGTAGGATGACTATTTCGATCTGAGATAATTGAAAATGGTACTCCCCACGATAAGGACACCATTTCACCATCATGAATTTGGGCGAGAATTCATTGTGGTGATCGTCATGGATTGGGATGAAATGCGAGGATTGGTTAATCGATCCGCGATTACCCAATTTACATCATGCCTTCGATACATCTTGGAATTTGCGTCCCGAAATCCATTGTAATTTATTCCCACTATCATTGGCGAATTTTCTGTCGTTGTGGCGTTCCCATAGGGTTTTCGGTGTGCAGCCTTATCTCTTGCATAACTTAAATATTCACCAACATACGTAACCATATCTTCCTCCAACTCGGCCATTAATAAAATCCTTTCAGATATTCGTATCATCAATAGTCTAATCCGATCCCGGATGTATGGAATATTTCGATCTATGCGCTTCGTCCATGATTAATTCACGAAGGTCATGGAGGGTCGGGATCCAAACTCGATTTTTGAAGTAGAGAATTTCGTCCACGCGCTGTTCGAAATTCTTCTCATTGCCGTAAAATCCTTCCTTTTCCAATTGTTCCTCTTTCAACGCCTCACATTGAGCGACTCGAATTAGGTCCGAAAGGTTCGACTGGACTATCATCCCCAGTGCTCGCACTCGCAATGGCTTAACCCGATCTTTCCTACTCAAGGCATCGGCTACGACGTTAGCCTTGCCGGGGTGATAACGGATGTCACAGTCATAATCGTTTAACAACTCGACCCATCTTCGTTGCCTCATATTCAGTTCTTTCTGATCGAATATGTGCTGCAAACTTTTATGATCGGTGAAGATGGTGCACTTCGTACTGTAGAGATAATGTCTCCAGATTTTAAGTGCGAAGATAACCGCTCCCAGTTTTAAGTCGTGAGTAGTGTAATTTTTCTCATGTACTTTTAACTGTCGGGAAGCATAGGCTATAACCTTATTATACTGCGTCAACACGCATCCTAACCCTCTACGCGATGCGTCACAATAAGCGACAAAACCATCGTCTCCATCGGGGAGACTTAAAATCGGCGCTTGGCACAATTTTAATGGTTTTCTATCTTATTTGGGTCTAAGTGAAATCCTTGTTGCTTTACAACATGACCAAGGGATTATGCCTTCTTTATTCAAAATCACATTTCAAAAAACTTCGCGTACAACTCCTCTTGCTTTAACACTTCCACAATTTTCCTTAACCGTCGTTCGTGCTCTTCTTTACGTTGCGAATATATCAAAATATCATCAATGAATGTTATGACAAATTTGTCAAAATAAAGTTTACAGACTCGGTTCATGAGTTCCATGAATGCTGCCGGCGCATTTGTTAGCCCGAAAGGGCATAACTAAGAATTCATAATGGCCGTAGCGAGTCCGAAACGCTGTTGTTGCAACGTCCTCCTCTTGGATTTTTCATTTGGTGATAACCATATTAAGACCAATTTTCTAAATATAAATCGCCCTTTGCAGTTGGTTAAACAGATCATTTACTTCGAAGAAGTGAATACCTATTCTTGATCGTCACTTTATACAATTCTCCCTAATCAATACATATCCTAACACTTCCGTCCTTCATTTCCCAAATAACACTGGTGCACCCCATGGTAACTAACTAGGTCGTATAAAACCTCATCCAAAAATTCTTGCATTTCAGTTGGTGCAAGTCGGTAAGGTGTTTTAGCAACAGGTCCAGCTTGAGGCATTAAATCGATTCTGAATTCGACCTGTCAGGTTGGCGGTAATCCAGGAAGTCCTTCTGGGAGAACTTGTGGAAATTCGCGTACCGCTGGGATATCTTCTATATGTTTTCTTTTAAATCTGTGGCAATCACGTTTGTTAAATACACCACGTCTTCTTGTCGTAAATATTATAACATCTCAAGATGAGATTAGAGTGGTA
The DNA here is from genome assembly GCF_021521415.1 of Bidens hawaiensis. Lineage (NCBI taxonomy): Eukaryota > Viridiplantae > Streptophyta > Magnoliopsida > Asterales > Asteraceae > Bidens > Bidens hawaiensis. Next base: position 3,858 of record NW_027500596.1, read on the forward strand.
ACATTATACCGTACACTTTTCTCTTTATCTAATCGCTTCATCGTCTAAATGAGAGCTTCTAATCATCTTCTTTCATATTTGATTTCAGCTTCATGTTGAGTTAGCCAATCCATGTTAACTATTACGTCAAAACTCCTTAACTTTACTGGTCGTAGGTCAATAAGGAAAGGTTAATCGTTCAGAATAATAGGACAATTCCGAACAATTTAGTTAACCATTAGGGGTTTACCGTTAGCGATTCTACAGTATTAGGGTTCTATAGTTTCACTAATCGGTATCTTTCCAAATGATAGGGGGTTAACAGGAACTAACTTCTATCGACGACCGTAAAAATATCACCGAAGCCTATTGATTTAAAACTACAACATACTCAATACCACCTTTGGTCATGACGTGCTCTATTCGAATTACTCATAAAAGCACGGCTCCTTGCTTGATCAGAGGTTGATGCTTGTCATGAGGTTCGTCTTCTAACGACACCTTGGTTCAACTTTGGGCAATTTCTCTTGAAACGTTCTGTACTGCCACATTCATAGCAAGTACAACTGTTTGGCATAATTTGATTTCTTTGGATGGATTGTTATTGAAGTTGTTGGTTTCGGAGTGGTTGTACACGAATGGGTTGGGGTTGCCGGTTCACATGGCTTCAATTGGTTCTACAATTGGGGCATTACGTCCCTCTTTACCAGACATATGGCCTACTATCACTTGACATTCTTCTTCCTGCTGATAACCATATTTTCCCACAATTTAGGGAAGGACCCTTCATGCGGTTCATATTTTCACACCAGAATTAGTCTTAGTATAATTCTGGGTTGTAGGACATACCTACTTATTCAAAAGTCTATCTTGCACTATACCGTTATCATTTCTCTTCTTTACACTCGACGTCTCACCTAACGTCCTTCCAGTCCGCTTCCCATAGAGTCAAATATATCAGTGCTGGTTTGTAACACAACCTTCCAAGGTTGTATATTTCACAGGATTGACTATACTCCTTATCGATGAAGTTAGTCCCCAATATAGCGCTCACTTCGCTTAGTTTCAGGAGTAATTAGCCATGTTATCAGACATGACAATTCCCTCAAACGATTAGCGTGTTCTAAGTGATCAGCACACAACATTTCTATCTTCCATAGCTCAGTTTCCAATCTCTGAACTTAATTACTCGAATAAAGGTGCTCTATCACAAGAATTTTAAACTCTGACCATATCATCTGAGTGATAATTTTCTAACTATAATTTTGTACCATCGTGTTCCATCACGATACAACATAATCTACCAACATATCTGTAGCATATTTCACTACAAAATGTTCTAGACTCTTACCAACATCCTTAACCATTTCGATCTTTTCTATCCACTTGCCAATCTATTCCTCCCTTTACTATCAGTAAACTTAAATTATTTCCTTAACACAACCAACAAATATATCCTTCATACCGGATCTAATTCATTACGACTACTATTCATGTTTAGTTTATAACTAATACTTGTAGTCATAATAGTATTCGGTGGGACATTATCACTCTTAGTAATACCACTAAGAATTGAAATATTCATATTCATGTGATTGCTCGATCTATTATTTCTGCGATCACATTTGCATCAACACTAGCAGTGATCTGTGATACGACATTCGGTATCATCATCTGCTATCTTTGAGCAATCAACTGAATTCATAAAATTAATCTCCATCATTGAGTTACTCTTTTTATGTCATTCTGCCGTACTCATCCCGTACGCAGTAATCAACACTAATCTCACCGTATAACTCGTTACCAGCATCAATCATAACAGCAGGTACACATACACACCAAATATTATCATACATATTACACATACTAGTATCTAGTATATATGTCCCACAAATATAATAACATATGCACTTAACCTGACGTCGGTTAACGTTTAAATTTGTTTCATAACCCTTGTCACCAACTGACATATAGATCTCTCTCAACAAAGATTAATGTTTAACATGCTTGATTTCAATATCCTTCTGCATGTCATCATAACCGATACATGCTCACCGTGAGCACCAAATGATTACGTACCACGGAGTTATAATATCCGTGTCTATTCGTATATCCGGCATACACGGTATAACCACCTACTAACGAACAACCAACTATGCTATAATGATTCCAACACCTCTTTGTGTATGGGTAATCATTCTATTCGAGCATACATGGGTATGGGCATCTAATGGATGTAAGGATAACATAGGGAGTTGCAAGGTTCAAGGTGATCGCGCAACATGGGTTGCCTTTAAATATTATTAATTATTATTATGGGAAACTCTATCACTTGCTCAGTCAATGTCCTCAAGCGTTCTAGGTTTGCTAAAATCAGTAATTCTCGATCTGAAGGTGGTATGACTCATATGTTTGAGAGTGAGAAATACATATATATTTCTTTATATTATTTTTATCTGCTCATTTATTATCAAATTCATTATTATTATTATTATTATTTTATTTTATTTTATTTATTTATTTATTTACCTTAATGGAATAAGAATGGGTTCAAGTACAGGTCCATCCGTTCGTGAGGGTCGACGGTTCGGGTTAACATCTGGGGTTATTAGGGTATACGGTACCGGTGTTGGTAGGGTAAGGAATTTATCACTTTCGGTTGGGGAGTTACGGTTACTAGATATTTCTGGCTAATGTCAAACGGGAGATCTAACTTGGTACTATCATAACTATGGCCGATAAGTCAGGCTTATCATCAACCGATGCTCTAGAAATTTCAGCATCCTCGGTACTTTTATTATTTCATCCCCCGGTTCCTTATCCGGGTCTTATTTCTCAATACATGTACCCACAAGATATGCACATATATATATATACACATTAGCACGTATAAATAATATTATATACTTTACACATATGTTGCCATTTTTACCTATTAATGTACCCCGTGACTTCCCCTGAATTCCATCGTACGACAAGTCTGTTATTATGTTCCGGACCATAATAACTCACTTGTCCATCCAAGTTCATCCAGACCTCGTCACTATAAATTATTAGTTGATATTCAGATCCTATAATACTTGAGCTACTGGTTATATTTTAGGTATCTTTTAAAGACATCCTAATTCCTTATAACCAATGGCTCTGATACCAAGTTCTGTAACACCCCGAAACCGCAGCGGAAACGTAAACGGGATGCAACAGACGCCTCTGATATCAACCACATTATTTATAAAGAAAACTGAATGCATTAATATACTTCAAAATTACATTATCTCGTATTTCATTACCGTCTAGGCGATACACACATCATACGATACGATACATAATTCTATTTATTATAATGTATCATAACATCCCGCACACAAATCTTACACAAATCAAGCACTTAGCACGTAAGCAATCACTTCATCTTATTTGTACCTGAAAAGCATGTGAGAAAACGGGTCAACTACGAATAGTTGGTGAGTTTCACAATTTGAGTAAACCTTGATAAATCAATATCATAATATAATATTATCTGGGGACACTGTTAACCCAGTACTGTACTCATTCCGGGGGCAATGTTAACCCAGAAACACTTCTAGGGACATCTGGGGACACCGTTAACCCAGTACTGTACCCATTCCGGGGGCAACGTTAACCCAGAAACACTTTTAAGGACATCTGGGGACACTGTTAACCCAGTACTGTACCCATCCCGTACGATTCCTGTATAATCATATATTTATAAACACACGCAAATCCATGCGTTCAGTATGTACTTAAACATTTCAATAGTAACATGCTTCCGCCCCGGGAAAATATTTAAAAACAATTCAGAAAAAGGGGCTCGTGAAACTCACCTTAGCACATGCAAGCAGGTAACAACAATCATTATCAGTTAACACGTCCAATCTGTAATATGATCCCTACGATCGTTACTATACACTCATTATTAATATAACTTTAGCCAAGTTAACCGGTACACCTGGGGACACTGTTAACCCAGTATTGTACCCGTTCTGGGGGCAATGTTAACCCAGAAACACTTCTCCGGACTCAGATTGTGATATCGTTTACAGTTCCATGGTCACAATTACTATTAGTCGTTTTTTCTCGTTTTGCGTGCCTAGCACGGTTATCCGTTTTTACGTTCCAAAATTGAGTTTGTTCACACACGACCCGAAAATAGTTGTTGACTGATAATTTAGTTAAAGTTGTGAAATTATAGCTCGGTTTAGACGCCCCGATTGGCCGCGGGACCCGTTTCCGTATTTAGCGTACCGGAAACTGTTAAATCGGACAAAAATTACTCAAATCATCCGAATTATTTTCGGATGATTTATTTTTACTTGTTTAACTCATTTATATGAAAATAGTCCATTTTTAGGGTATACACCAGTCAGCTCGCTTAGGCGAACTTTACCGGTTTACGCATTTTAAGCTTTAAAAGTTTGTTTTTACACAAATAATTATCCGTTTAATCTCGGATCTTGAAATTTTGCACAAATCACTTTTTGACAGTGGGGAATTTTATAAAAATATTTCCAGAATTAATTTCTGTATTTAAAATTTATTTATCTATTTTTAAACACCATTCAAACACTAAATATGTCGTAAATACCAAACGACCTTAGAAAATCCAAATTTTTCCTGGATGTCCCCTGCCATCCACATAGTCCCCTGAAATTTTTCCAGAACCAAAATCTTCTTTTACATGCCATTTTCACTAAAACCGAGCTAGAAAACCCTAGAACTCGTTTAACCGAAAGGCCTACTTAGACTTCTCCAACTGACCAAAAATTTTGTGTGTGACTTATACATGATATAAAAAGCTTATCTGCAATTTTCCAGAATTTTTCATGATATTTAACTATTTTTCACCATTTTTGGCCAAAATCGAGCATTAAATTCACCAAATATTCATCCTTTGTCCAAAAATTACCAAAAATTCACAGAACTCATATTTTCATATATAGAACATCCCTGTAAAATTTCATGATCCAACTCTAAACACACCACAATCTGTCCAAAAACTCCAAAACCGAACATAAACCGAATATAGTCTGTTATGTTTTTGGTTAATTGGGTAAGATTAGTCTGTTATGTTTTTGGTTAATTATATGATTATTCAGGTGTCAAGTCATTAGTTTTGGATAACAAGAACGATTTATTTACCTAAAACCGCCACCTAAAAAGTGTTTATTCAAGAATGGGGCAACTTCATATATACCTCTCAATTAACAAAAGCAAGAGTCGTAGCAAGAGCAAGAGTTTATCGGGGTATGATAAAATAAAAAAGTCGTGTTATCTGAAATACATGTAGATGCTGATAATAACATTAATATAATGTGCAAGTGATGGTTTGGTGTGACTTTGAAATGATGGAGCGGGAAAGGTTACTTAAATGGATGTTTTGTGTATTACAACATTCTAGAAAGTTAAATTTAATATAGAACATTTATTGTATTAAATTATATCGAGAGTGTATGGCTTGAAGAATGTCATTGTCTGTTTATGTTTTCTAGACGAGGTTGGATAAATTTGTAGAATTGGAATCTATTGTTGTCTTGATGATGATATTTAGTGTGTTTTTAACTTTTTATTAGTTCTCACATCATTTTTAGGAGGTGCTATAAAACAGAGTCCAATAAAATCATATGGCTAAATTATCTTAAACCGTATATGTGTCATTGTTTTAATTTTTCCAGATATGAAACATATAATCACAAAAAGTTAATCAAGAACCACCAAACAAGCATTATAATAAATTAAGACATGATCATATAGACTTGTAATGTTCCTAAAAAAAACTACTACGTTATATAAAATTTTACTTCAAGTACTTGATATTAATAGATGCAAGCTAATAACACATCAATTTAAACTAATATTAATTAATAACTCATCAACTTATATTAGTATATTCACAAAATGAAACCCCCACTTTTCATCAACTCACCAATTAATACCCATTGATGCATCCATTCAATGACACTTTCGATTTCACAAACACCATCACTAGCCTTATTTCAAGTTAACTACCATATTATTCCTAGCCACTCTTTGCAGTCAAGATTCCATCTACCACTCTTCTCACAACAAGTATGCACATTGTTAATTGCATCAACACTTTCAGAATGTTAGAAAGAAACATTGCCTCTCGTTCACTTCACAAATACAACAGGCACAAGTACCACTACTCGGGCCACCCTATTCAATATTTTAGCATTATTTGTGAATACATGGTATGGTGGGTAAAATCTTAGTTTTAGGCAACAAATTTAAACGGTAGTAAATATAAGGATTAATTTCATATATACCCTTACAAACATTACAAATATCATATATGCCCAAGCAAAACTTAATATATCATATATACCCTTACAAAGTAATTAAAATATCATATATGCCCTTATAAACACAATTAAAGTATCATATATACCCCTGTTAGTTAATAATAATTTAATAAATGACCATTTTTACCGTTATTTTATAAAAAAAATAACTTTTATTTATGCCCATTTTAACGAATATACCATTATACCCCTTTCTATTAGATAATGTGTTTATACCGTATGTTATTATCTTAATTTTAATTGACGTTTCTCACCTTTAACGACAACCAAATCGTCTCTCGTCACTACTTCAAAATTGCAAACCATTCGAAGATTTATCGCATCAAATGGTCTACACTATAAAACATGTTATCGCTTCTAATCAAACAAGAGTACTATGGTCATTTTTTAAATTTTTTAATGAACTGATATATTAATAACTATGTAAGGGCGTATATGATATTTTTAGTTTTGCATGGGTGTATATGATATTTTTAATATTTGTAAGGGTATATATAAAATTGCACCTTGATATAATCATTCTCTAACACTAACCGATTTGTCCAGTATGTGTGTGAATAGAACTCGAATTTTGATGGCTCATGGGTGAACATGGATGGGTCGTTTGGGAGGATTGGGGTAGGAATGATCAAATATATATTATTTCTAATCTTCATGGAGTCATGAACATTAATTGCAAGTAAATGTGCTATTAGAGAGGACGGGGCACCCATATAGATAGAGTGAATGGGTTTCAAATCACATGGCAACACCACCTCACCCAATGAGGGTGAGATGCGTGACTTCATTTCATGGAAAATGTTTGTCACACAAAATTGATTCATTGTTGGCCATTGAAGAATTAAAATGAATTAATAAAGTTTTAGGGTACTTGTGGGTAGGTGTTGCTGGTAATTTTGTGGTTTATGGGTAATTAAGAGTAGAAATGAGGTGACAATACATGATTGACTGATGCATGAGTAATACCCATGAGTGCCCATTCTCCCCTTACATCTTATATATGTACATACACCATTTTGATACACATATTTGATAAGATACTAATGAAATGAGAAAACCCGCACCAAGAATGCCCCATGACAAAAGTAAAACTCATACACCACTAAGCATCACTAACACGAGTTCTTCTTCAAAAAAGGATTTATTATCAAAATGTCCAAAAGGACCAGATCCCGGTACACTCATAACATATTTCATTACTCATAGGATTAAACCACAATTTATATAGTTTGTTTTTATTAACAAAAATAACATTGTTGGTTGTTAGCAACACCCACACCCACTTCAAACACAACTAAACTATGTTAAAGATCGGATGCCCTATCATGTTGCTAAGAAACATTACCCCATAAAACGTCATAGACAAGGGAACAAGGCTATAGCAAGGCATTCAAGCGTAACGCGATTGACACTAAGATAGATATCGGGAACACCAAGGAAAAAGAGTGTTTCTACTAAAGTATCACACTCACTGTATTTGCAGACGACATGTCAGGTGTAACGTTGCTTTTGAAATAATACCGTTTGCTGAGGTTATTTTAAAATTGTTCTGGTATTGCTATTTTACTAACTACCTAGATTGTTTCACTTATATCTTATGTTATTGATATTTTTAATATTTACTTTATGAATCAAAACCTTATAGTTAATGTTGTGTAGATTTAATCGAATATAAAAAAAGCAGTATATTTTCTAAATCACATCATTACATCACTTTACACTTACTATTTTAAGGTTGAAGAGATGAAAAGAATTGTCGTATCTTCTAGGACGGCTATACCTTACCACTTTGAGTGATTGTAATGTTTGATGTCAATATTCTTTTTATTTGTAAATAAATGTCCTTAATTTAAGCAGGTAAAATCATTGTTAATGGTAGGTTTTGAAATTTTAATTAACATAAAGGATTGAATGTGTGTTAATTGGTGAGTAGTTAGAGATGAAAGACATACTCAAACTAATGTCAATTAAGTTGTCTGTTCACGAATGATAGAATGGGTAAAGAGGTGGGCATACGTGAGTTGGTTGTGCACATGCATACTGGTGTATGCATATATATTGAATCAATGATGTTATAAAGTAACTGGTACTAACTTGCATAAACAAAAAGTTTCTACTTGGTGCCTTACAAACTGACAAGCAAGAATATTAACAAATGTTTCACAAAACATGGTGTATCCAATATATATGCATGCATTAATATTTTAGTACGCAACCCCCCCCCCCAATCCACACGCGCGCGCACACACACACAAACAAATGCAAATGAAAAATTGTGATCGAACTAATAACCCATTACACACCACGCCAAACACTACAAAACCAATACAAGGAGATAAGTTACTCGAACCCGCAGCAACGCGCGGGCACTTTTGCTAGTCAATACTAATATTAGAATTTATTATTTTAGGTTATTGTCCGACTCATATAATCTAATTTCATGGATTAAGCATGACTTTATAAGATGCATTTTTTTATATTGATGTATATTTCTTTTTTGAATGTTCATGTATATTCATATTCATTATTTTTAGATAAAAGGAAATATTCATATATATCGGATATACCTTGATGTATATTTTCTTTCCGGCGTACGTTAGTATACATAAATTACACATTTAAGTATCTCATCCTACTATATATTAAAACAAACGAGTTTGCTGCCACATGGCCCTTGCCTATTGGACGATTTCCTATCCTTCCAAAAATATCCTCCACTTCTCTATTTTTCTTATAATTTAAATAAATCAAAAAGAAATTATATTCCTAATACTTAAAATAGTTAATGTATTCATTTAATTCAATATTCAATATATTCAATATTCAATATTCAATATATTTTCGGTTTTTAGGTTTCAATCCTTTCCACTGTATTACACCCTTTATTCATACTCAACCTTACCTAATCAACAAAATCAACCATCGGCTATTATTTCTCAGTTCAATCGGACAATGATAATTCTGCATCTCAATCGAACAATGATAATTCTTCATCTCAATCGGACAATGATAGTTCTGCATTCGACATATTCAATTTACACCGTCTTCCGTCTAAATAAGGGCGATTGTGGACAATGATAATTCTTCATCTCAATCGGACAATGATAGTTCAATCGGACGATTCTTCATCTCAATCGGACAATGATAGATCCATGTCGATTGTTAATCAGATCTTCCGAGACGGTTTCCCTACCGTCAATCGATGTTTTTTTCCGGTTAGTATATTATATTGTTAGGATACTATGTTTAATTAACCTAGGTTAGTGTTTTATATTATTCGTTAAGGTATGTGTAATTTACCTAGGTTAGTATTTTAAATTGTTAATCTTAATTGTTAATGTTACTTGATATTTATAATTTATAATTCCTATGTTTCCTATGGTTATTAGTTAATTTATACTTCATTATATGTGTCATTGCAGATTTCAGTTTTCAATTACATAATATATTCATTGTTAAATTTTTAATGTGTCATTGTTTTCAATTTTTAATTTTGGTATTTGTTAAATTTTTAATGTGTAATTGATTCCAAATTACAATGTTATTATTTTGATTTGTATTGATTCATATCATTAATAATACCTAACAACTTTTCAAATTCGAAATTTGAATTCGTAGTCAACTTAATTACTAATTTTGTAAACATGAATTATATCAGCTATGACTTATGAGTTATTATGATTTGGTTATAAATAAATCCCTAATTACATTCTGCAAATTTACTATATTTATTAATCGGTTATTATACAAATACAAATACAAATCCCTCATATATTATTTACTTTTACTATATTTAGTAGTAGCAAAATAGTAGTACCAAAATAAGTTGATATCAATACTAATTATGAAATCCCTGATTGTATTCCCTAAATTAACTGTATTTAGACCTTTCCTTTTTTTTAACAATTCAAACTTTGTAACAAATACTGTTTATCTATATATACAATCACCAGAATAAAGATATTCACACACTTCTCACTTACTTAGTCTTCGTTTCATATTTTTGTCATTGTCAAGGTTTTTCATTTTCTTTCATACGCATAAATATTTCTTTTCACTCATCTAAATGTTATTTACTGATTCTTGAATCTTTGCTTAAATTTTTTATTTGTTACACAGCAACATGGAAGCATCAAATATTACCATGTTCAACGGTTTGGATGTTTCGAACAACGATTGAAAAGTTAATGGAAGATTTAATAAGACATATCTCAAAAGGTAGGTCATACAAAGTAAAGTTATTTAACTAAAAGAAGGCCAATCATGACATCATAATTATCGTTTACAAAATTTGCAGTCTTTTTTTTCTATTTTTTTCATATCGGGGGACTATTTTAAAGAACGAACACGAGCGAACATAACACAGGCTTCATTCTTTCTGTTCGGTAAGGTCGTGTTTGTTCATTTATGTTGGTGAACGTCTAATAACACATTCGTTCTTTAATGTGTATTCATTTGTTTATGTTATTTCAGTAAAGGCTTTTTATATTTTGATTATTTGTATTTTTTAATTTATTATCCAAGCGTTTAAACTTTCAGTAACTTAGACCATTTACAAACACAAAGTTTCGTTAAGTTACATATTCCAAGTTATGTCTTTGGTAGGTAATGCTTTTTCTATACTGAGTTTTAAGAACTAATTTGTTTTATTGCTCTATTCTATGCATTTTTATTTTAATTTATTTATTTTTGACAGATGAAACACATTTTGGTTTGACCTGATGGTTTATTTGGTTAAAAAAACACAAGTCACTTGTGATGAAATTTCATCATATGTTCATAACTTTATGAAATTGCTAACAGGTTACATACTCAGTTACTAATATTTGAAATTACTAATTGATATATTCGTTTGCTTTTTATAAAGATTCAAGGACATATCTCAATAAGTCTATGAAGCCATGTGGAACTCAAAGTTTGAGAATGTTGAAATATGGTAAGTAGCTAAAGTATGGTGCAACGACTCACTTATCGGACACGTCTTAACCATGCTACAAAAACCATTCAATCGGGTCGTCAAACCCTTGGTATATCCCTCATACTTTGTACAACTTGATCTTAAGGTTATTCAAATGCACTATTGTTGATTATTGGTTGATTTTTGTTTGTAATAGGTGACAAGTTGATTTAATGTTTACATCTAACGAGTCTCTTTATTGTACCTTATTTACAATCTGCACTCATCTGGGAGTTTTGCGATCAACAACCTTGGCAGGTTAGTATATCCGAACTGTTTCGTGATCATCAACCTAAATTTAGGCTGTGTACTTATGTTGTGGGTAAATATGACTACAAAACGGGCTGTAATTTAAGATTAAACTTGTCATTTCATTCCTTTTTGTGACATCTGTTGTTGTGCATTGCTGTCAATAATTTAGCTACTTTGTTTTTTTACAACATGAATGATTGTATTGAATATTACTGCTCCAACTAATTTATTTGCTGAATCTTACTATGATGTACCAATCCCAGTCCTTTTGTTCCTTAATTTGTAGTTAGCACATGAATGTCTATGTTATGGCTCATGGTGGAGTTAATTAGTTTAATTAGGTACTATATTTTGAAGTAGGGACTTAGGTTGGAATTGTGTTCTTAGTTTACCAGACTTTGTTAGCAGGGATCTCTAAAACTGTAAGTTGACTTGACCAATTCCACCTCAAATAGGGCGTTTAAATAGGCTAAAAGTAATGTGTATGGTCTACCTTAACCTTTGTAAGGCCCCGTTACCGGTATCCCTACTTTAACGTTGGATTTACTCATAAACGCAGTTCTAAATATCAGAGTTAACAAAAACTTTCGCGGAATAATAAAACTTCAACCATAACATTTTACATAATCATCAAATCATGTCTTATAAAACATTCGTAGTAAATTAAAACAAAACATAGTCTTTAAAACATCACAACATTTCTTCGAGATGCCAGTATCTTCGATTTCCATGCCATGTGTCTTCAGTCACGCGAGCTGCCTCAACCTATTTGCCTGCGTGCATACTAAAAGTCAGTTATGCTGAGTGAGTTCTAGTTAATCACATAACTTACTTTTCATACACATATACGTGCCCGAAGGTACGCATTACAACATATCAAGATCAGCATTCGTCCATACACATTCATATCTAACCATACATTATAAAGGGCGTTTCACCCTACATACTTCGGATATTTTTAGGGTCCGGTACCCTCCATCCTCGGATATTATTAGGGTCCAGTCACCCTTCATCCTCGGATATTATTAGGGTCTGGTCACCCTTCATCCTCGGATATTATTAGGGTCCGGTCACCCTTCATCCTCGGATATTATTAGGGTCCGGTACCTTTCATCCTCGGATTTTATTAGGGTCCGGTACCCTTTCTTCCATAGCTTCACACTATACCTGTCCTTAAATATTTTTCCTGACAATACGTGCAATCTCCGAAGAGTGTTCACGTGCCATTAACTTATCATACGTACATTATGCATACATCATAAATATTCATACATGCATCTTATCTTACATCATACATATCAATCACGTCTTTAGCTACCACCTGATGGTACATGCAATATCCGAAGATCGTTCACGCACCGTCAAGCAATCATCAAACATGCATCATACAAGGCATACACTTACCACTTAAGGTAAGTGTATTAACTAACACATCGAGTATGCACACAGCCCCGAAAACATAACAAGGAAGTGGGGCTAGAAACTCACCTCAATGCGGTTACATTCACCGTTTACGGTTATTCCCTTCTTGAGCTGTGCACGACTAACTGTATAATAATTATACGTTTCAGTAAACTATCACTACACATATCGTCTTTCTAGTTTAATTATTACCCTCAACGAACGGGGGGTCCGGGGGCAGCGCCCCTGGCAGCGGGGTTCTATGGGCGGCAGCCCCTAGCAGGGTCCAAGGGGCAGAGCCAAAAAATTTTATTTTCATTAACTGTCTTAACACATTTTCCATTAGCATTTTGAATCATTGAATAATATGCTACTTAAAAGTTCAAGGGATTATTTGTAATTAAATCATTCTTTTCTAAGTCCAGGGACCATTCTGTCATTCTGTTAAACTTCTAATTCATTACTTATCCTTAACGAACTGACTTGCAATGACAAACTGGTTCTTGTAACGAATTGGAACCTTTAACGAACTGGTTACTTACACGAATTGGACTTTTAACGAACTGGACTCTTAACGAATCAGTCCATGTAGCGAACCAGTCCAAGTAGCGAATTGGACCTTCTAATTCGTTATCTCCTTTAACGAACTGGTCATAACGAATCAAGGGTAATTCGTTACCCTTTTCCTTTAACGAATTGGATACGAACTACAGCTAGTTCGTTAATCTTTCCTTAGCGAATCAGCTGGCGAATTACCTCTAATTCGCTAGTTATTCCTTAGCGAACTAGGGTTAGGTCAGATTTGTCAGAAAATTCCCTGAAAACCTCGTACACGTTTTTCCGGCGCCGCCATTGCCGGAAAACTCACCGGAAAAACGTATCTTCACCGTTTTACACTGTTTTTCATCGTTTTTCGTCCCGTTCGATCCAGATCTGAGCTAGGGTGACCCTAAGCTCATATTAGGTTCGGTTTATACCCGATTTCACCCGGATCTCATGACTTAAACGGTTTAACGGTGTCGGCTCGTCGTTTCATGATTATATCTAACGGATTTAAGCTTAAACAATAAAATACTATCATTACCTCGGGTCGGTTCTCGGTTTCCTTCTTGATATCGGTTTAGAGAGAGAGAGAGAACTAGAGAGAGAATCTTAAGTGTGTGTTTTGGATGGTGTAAGGGATATGTGTAAATGAATTAAATGGAGGATTAAGGGTATATATATTTTTGATCATGGGCTTAAGCCCATGGTCTTTCCTTCATTCCTCCATAACCCAAGTCCATAACCCATATCCATTTACCCAACACAAGTCCATCTCGTATTCTATTCAACTAAACCGATAACGACCCGCTATAAAATAAACGAACTTTATTTTATTAATATAACCGAAAGTAGGATGTTACAACCTTGAGCGGATTTTTTTTCTTTTAACCCTGAAGGGAAATTGGGCCAGATGAGTAATTATAAGAGCCGCTCTGGTTATCTTGCTATCGTTTTTAGTGTATATAAACTATTTTTCTTACAATAGTTCAAAAAAATAAAATATGAAAACATTTGTTTATTGTTGCGTTAAAACACACTCTCATTCTTGGATGTTATTGAGAGGGGTGAAATTTTATATCATATAATTCTCATTCAATACTAATATATTGATTATATTTTCAACTTTTTGTAACAGGGATATATTTATCCAAGGTTTTGTGGAGAAGAAGTCAATACTAATCTTAGGGTTTTTGTCTACTTGCTTCCTTCTTTTGGTTTTTCACCAATAACTTGGATTTGACATTTGAGATATTTCTTTTGTTAATAAGTTTTGTTCTACAACATACTCTGAATTTTGTCCAAATTGTGCTTCTCAGTGAAGCTCAAATGATGAGAATTGAGAAACATTATTATTAGATGTGGTATTTGGACCTTAAATAAATTGATTGACCCATGTTTTTATCTCCAATGCATAATAATTGTGCTAACTCCACAAATCATTTTATTCACAAAAATGTTACCCTGTACAATATAATGTAACAATGTAAGTTCTAAATAATAAAGCTAGATTTTATGTGTATCGGGTCAACTCAACCTTTGACATTATGCATGTTGTTAATCCTAATGTAAATTTTTATTATTCTGAGTTGATGTTAGGTACAAAGTCTGTTTGTAAAACACTTTTGCAAATGGTGGCCTTGCTATCGGTAAAACTAAAGATTCAGTTTAACATAATGTTGCACATGCACAACTCCACTTTATAAAAGATCCCCCCCCCACACACACGTAATGATACTATATAAATTAATCTATATTTCATTTAGGAAATTTCATTCTATTTCCTTTTCTACCTTCTAATAGTATGGCTTGACTATATAGTATTTATTTTCTTCCAATTTAAATATGCATATATACGTTTATAAATTGCAAATGTAACATCAATGCATAATTGAAAATGTAAAATATTCAAATATAAATAAAATGTAATTATTTATTATCAAACTTTTTAAGTTTTAGAATATTTTTTACTCAACCCGTGCATCACATGGGTTTATAGCTTATAAATTTTACATTTTCAACTTTCAATTATGTTTCTAAACATTATACTTTGAATGTTATTTGGTTTAACTTTGTGTTTGACAATCATTTGTTTTCTTACCAGCATTATTTATTTACGACTAAATATCATGTTATCGTCCCAAAAAAATATATTTCAACTTATGTTGTTCTGTTAAATTACATGTGTTAGATTATTTCTATATTTCCACCCGTGTCGTACACGGGTTAATAACCTAGTTAATACAATATATTGAGTTTGACTTTCCTTATATGTTTAAATAACCGAATTAACATGAATGTTGTAATTTATATAGTATAATTATCCCATTATTACATTTTATATACTTTGGCTTTCCTTATTTTATAAAGAAACCGATTGTAAAAAGTAACTACATTTCCGACCTCATTTACTATTTGACCATTTATATTAAATCTTATTTTACCATTCCTTAAGGTAAATCGTATTAAATATTTAATAACATTTACATATTTATAGTACTTTGTTACTACCATTTTTAATTATTGTAATTCCTTTTATATTAATATTTAAATCTTAACGAATTATAAATTAATCTCAAATAATTTCCCCCGAGTAAAATTTAATATGAGTTTCCTGTAATTGTATATATTTTTGGTATATGATAACAACTTAATTTTAGAATTAATGATACATAAAAATAAGTTGACTAAAATTTTCAATCTTTATATGAACTTTACAAAAATAAGTTATATACATTTAAACTTTGACTGTATTTTTAACAACCATATTTTGATAAATTACAAAAAGATATGATTTATATTTATATTATAATTTATAAATTTATTTATCATTTCTATTTATATTATATTTTACATAAATAAGTAAATAATTTATACTACATAATCGATACATTGTTCATCATTATCTCACCACATTATATTATTACATCTTCCATTGTTTTTCTTCATCCAAGTTAATGTAAATTTTACTTTTACTATTTCTGTACAATCTACCACCGTTTACATTTAAACATTGTAATCTAATTGTGTTATTATTTTGTTAAGGTCAATGGAGGTGTAGAATTTGACTATGATAATTGTATAGATTTTTGGTATATGATTTAACCTTTAATTTATAATTAATGGTCCATAATAAGGATTTGACTAACATTTACATGGAATATATATTCTCTTTACAATAATAACTTATATACATTTAAATTTTGACTATATTGTTACATTTAAACATTGTAATCTAATTATGTTTTTATTTTGTTAAGGTCAATGGAGGTCCAGAATTTGACTAAGATAATTGTACACATTTTTGGTATATTATTTAACCTTTAATTTATAATTAATGGTTCATAATAATGATTTGACTAACGTTTAAATGGAATATATATTCTCTTTACAATAATAACTTATATACATCTAAAGTTTGACTATAGTGTTAAGGACAATAATTTCATAAATTACAAAAAAATCTCATTCACATTATGTTTAATTTATACATTATTAAAATTATACTTTACAAGTTTGTTATTATTTATATTTATCTTATAGAATTATATTCTAATATTATATTCTAATAACCATTAATTTAGACCTTATTATAGTTATACTTTATAATAGTTGCCAAATCATTTCTATTTATATTATATTTACATAAATAAGTAACTAATTTATACTATATAATAGTTACTTTGTTAATAATTTTCTCATCACATTATACCATTACAACCTCCGTTGTTTTTATTCATCCAAGTTAATGTCAATTTTACTTTTACTATTTTTTGTACAATCTACCACCGTTCAGATTTAATATATGTTATGTAATTGTGTTTTTGTTTCTTAAGGTCAACGGTGGTCCAGAATCTTACTATGTTACATGAGATTGACATACTTAGATCTGCTCCATCTACCATTAAAGTTAAATGTTGAAGGTTTGGAGTATCAAGGAGAACAATAATGCTAATAAGGATTTCTTGATTGAAATGGTTTTTATGGACGAATCGGTAATCATTTTTCTTACCATTTATGTTTATAATTATGGCATTACTGTATATTTTCTGTAATCTATTATCTCCATTTATTATTGACACTGGTTTATTTTTTTTATTTATTTCAGGGTAACTGAATGCAGTCAACAGTTTTTAAACAAGATGTATTCCGTTTCAAACGTTATTTAAACGAGAATGCTACATTAACTATAGTAAACCCTAGCCTTGGATCTAATGCGTCTAATTATAAGGTTATCGACTGCACGAATAAGTTAATGTTGAATTCCAGTACTCATGTGAATCCTTGTAACCAGTTTGACGGCCCTACTTTTGGTTTTAGGTTTTACTCATTCAAGTAGGTGAGTGATAAAGAAATCCTGTTGAAAGCTACTGTAGGTATTATTACATAAATTATTGTTATTATAATTTATGAATCTTTTTTGTTTTTCTAATTCTTTAATCGGAATTTTTCCAGATATAATTGGACATGTTTTTCATTTTTTTAAAGATAACAATTCAATCTGAGAGATGTCAAAAAAAATGCAAGATTAACTATGAAGGTTTATGACTTGAGGTACATGTTTTTCATAATTTTATATGACCGTATGTTATATTCTTTCTTAATATTTTAACACTATAAAATTTAGTTCTAATAATACTTATTTTTTTAGTGGTGACTATGTTTACGTCACTCTTTGGGGGATTACGCATCACAGTTCTCTAAGTATGTTGTTGAGCATTTTGATGAATCACATATGATTATCCTCGTGCAATTTGGTAGAGTTAAATACCATAAAGGTTTGTTTTAATATTTTTTAGATGTAATTCCTTTTTTTCTAAGTCTTGATTTTTTTAATATCCTAATGACTATCTTGTGTTTATTTTTTTTAGAGAAACTATATGTGTCTAATTCCTACGGTTCTGACGTTAAATGTGTGTTCATCAATGATAATATTTTTGAGATTGAAGATTATAAGACACAGTAATATTATTATTAAATGTTCGAATTGTTTCTTGAATAATTATTTTCCTTACATTTCCGGGATCGATTACCTTTCTTATCAAGGATAAAGTCACTGTTGTAACATCCTGCTTTCGGTTATAATAATAAAATAAGTTTCGTTTTTTTTAATAGTGAGCTTGGAATAAAAGATGGAATGGGCCTTAGGTCCATGGGCTTAAGGGGTATAAATACCCCTTAAACCATAATCCTTTCCATTTTATCCATTTCTACACCATAGCCTACACCTTGAAAACACACACAAACACCATCATATAACCCGAGACAAGATCCAAAGGTGAAAACCCGAGCTTGTTGGTACTGGAACGTCATAACGAGCCAAACTAACATCAATACTAGATCCTGTCCGTATATCAACTCGTTTAAGGTACGTTTATATCGAGAACTTGTTCGTTTAAGTCCGGATTTCATCTAGAAATCATAGATCCGTTTTAGTATGTTAAAAATGAGTCCAAAACATCAAATCCTACTGAAATCAGTTAACGTTTGATAGGTTAATAGTTAACCTAAAGGACCCGTAATATAGATGCATTAATCGCACCTATTAGAACGTAATATTTAGATGTTTGGGTGATTGGGGTTTGTAGGCGATGTGATTGCGAGTTCAATGATACCAAAATCGTGTTATTTCGTTAAGAATCGGGGGTTTAATCGCAGATCTGAGGTAGGTTGACTGTTGGGTGTTCTTGGCAATTTTGACTTTGACCTCTGAGTCAAAGTCTGGATAAGACTGATGCAATTCGTTATGGAAAGATAACGAATTAGTTCATCCATTCGTTATGTCTAGATAACGAATTAAGAAAGATCAGCATAACGAATCAAGTCCTGTTCAGATAACGAACCAGATGATGACATGATAACGAATCAGTTAACGGATCAGGCTTAATTCGTTATAACGAATAAGTTAGAGAATAAAATAATAATTTAAAATCCTAATGAAAAATGTGTTAAGACAGTTAATGAAATAAATTTTTCCAAGCTGACCCCAGCCAGGGGCTCTGCCCCTTGGATCCCGCTAGGGGCTGCCGCCCTTAGAACCCCGCTGCCAGAGGCGCTGCCTCCGAACCCCCGTTCGTTGTGGGTTATAATTAAACTAGAAACATGATATAGGTAATGATAGTTAATTGATACGTGTAAATGTTATTCAGTTAGCCATGCACAACTCAAGAAAAGAATAACCATTAACGGTGAACGTAATCGAGTTCAGGTGAGTTTCTAGCCGCATTTACTTGTTATGTTTTCGGGGCTGTGTGCATACTCGATGTGATAGTTAATACACTTAACTTAAATGGTAAGTGTATGCCGTGAATGATTTATATGTTATTTATGAATGAAAGCTTGTCGGTACGTGAACGATCTTCGGATATTGCACGTATTAACAAGTGATGTATGTATACGATAGTTGAATGTGTATGATAAATATATATACAACGTAGGAATATGTATGAATGATTAAAAGAAAGTATATGTATGTTATGGGTATGTAAAGATAGTATGCACGAAGATGAAGAAAAGAGAGATCAGACCCTAATAATATCTGAGATAGAGAAGAAAGGGATCAGACCCTAATAATATCTGAGATAGAGAGGTAAAAAGGGATCAGACCCTAAATAATATCTGAGATAGACAAGAAATGGATCAGACACTAATAATATCTGAGATAGTCAAGGACAGAGGGATCAGACCCTAATAATATCTAAGATAGAAAAGGAAGAGATCAGACCATAATAATATCTGAGATAGAAATGATAGTAATTATATAGTATGAAAGTAATAAAGTATGTACGAATGTATGAAATTATGTAATGGAAGTAAATTAGTAAGTAATTATTATGTATCTTCGGATGCATAATTGAAGGTGAGTATATGTATTGTATGATGTGTGATTAACTAGAACTCACTCAGCGTAACTGACTTTTAGTATGCACGCAGGTGAGTAGGATGAGACAGCTGGCTTGATCGGGGACACATGACAGAAGAATAAAAGCCTGGCATCTGAAGACTTATGATGTTTTATATTTAATGTTTTAAATTTGAAAGACAAGAGTGTTTTAAGACAAGTTATGAATTATTATTGTAATGTTATAAAGTTTTATATTCTGTTAATGTTTTAATTAACTCTGATATTTAGAACTGTGTTTATGAGTAAAACCAACGTCCAAAGTAGGGTACTGGCAATGGGGCCTTACAGCTGTCATCGCTCTCTCCTTGATTTGATCGGAAAACGTACCTAGCCTCTGGTCCATAACCTAGCCCAAAGCTCTCAAGCGACTGATTTCACACAAGTAGTAGGGCCTTCTTTTATAGTGGAGTTAGAATAGGCTCTAGAATAGTCGAATGAATGGCCAGTCTCGCTCTCCACCCTGGATAAAGGCCTTTCAGGTGTGGGATGTCTTCCCTTCCTGAGTTAGTGACAAAAGAATAGTAAGCAATGATCATGTTTCCAGCATGCTATGTGACTACTCGATTAATTGTATACTTTTAGATTTGTTTTGTAGTTTGTTTGAGTTTTTGGACTTCAATGTTGATGGTCCTATTCGTAGGCCTATTCCTGTAAAATTGATGTCTAATCCTGATGAAGAGTTTCTGAAGGCTACATCATTTTTCATGTAAGGCCCCGATCCCGGTGGCCCTACTTTGGTGTTGGATTTACTCATAAACACAGTTCTTAATATCAGAGTTAATTAAAACATTCGCGGAATAACAAAAAAATTCAAACCATTACATTTAATAACCATAATTCTTTTCTTATCGAGCATTCAAATCATTTAAACATAAAACATTGTCTTTTAAGATAACATAACATTTCTCGAGATGTCAGCTCCTTCAAGACCATGCCATGTGCTTCCTCTTATGCAAGCTGCCTCAACCTATTTGCCTGCGTGCATACTAAAAGTCATCTAAGCTGAGTGAGTTCTAGTTAATCACATAACTTACTTTACATACACATACACGTGCCCGAAGGTACGCATTACATACTTAACCTGTTCATCAAACTTTCATACACATATATAACTGACCTTACATTATAAAGAGCATTCGCCCTACATACCTCGGATATTATTAAGGTCCGGTACCCTCCATCCTCGGATATTATTAGGGTCCGGTACCCTTCATCCTTGGATATTATTAGGGTCCGTACCCTTCATCCTCGGATATTATTAGGGTCCGGTCACCCTCCATCCTCGGATATTATTAGGGTCCGGTCTCCTTTCATCCTCGGATATTATTAGGGTCCGGTCACCCTCCATCCTCGGATATTATTAGGGTCCGGTCTCCCTTCCATCCTCGGATATTATTAGGGCCCGGTCTCCCTTTCTTCCATACAACCATACCATACTTTTCTATATATTCATAATTATAACTTGCACACACATCATTCATTCGTCATCTTACAACATACATATAACATCAAACGTTACCTGGCAGTACATGCAATATCCGAAGATCGTTCATGTACTGACAATAAAGCATTCATACATTTCACATAATACATATATGGCATACACTTATCAGTTAGAATAAGTGTATTAACTAATCACATCGAGTATGCACACAGCCCCGAAAACATAACAAGGAATGGGGCTAGAAACTCACCTGATCTCGGTTGCGTCTGCCGTTTAAGGTTATTCCCTTCCTTTGCTGTGCGCGACTAACTGTTTAATAGTTGAGATGTTAAACACTACTCTAGCCATTTTCATTGCTACTTAATTAATCCTACACGTCTAAGCCGGTTTTACTTCATTGAATCATTACCCGGTTAGTTAACCTTTACTCGTTAACCTTTAAAGGCATCTTTCATAATTAATCAAAGTCCAGGGCTATTATGTAATTATCTCATTATTTCTAAGTCCAGGGACTGTTCTGTCATTCTTCCAATCTTTTAGTTCGTTACCTGACTTTTAACGAATTGGATTATCAAACGAACTGATTCCTGTAACGAATTGGACCATGTAGTGAACTGGACCTTCCAATTCGTTACCTCCCTTAACGAATCAAGAGTAATTCATCATCTTGTTCCATTAACGAATTCGTTAGACTTTTTTAGCGAACCTCTTGGCGAATCACCTCTAGTTTGTTAACTTCCCGTTAGCGAACTAGGGTTAGGTCAGATAATGTCAGAAACATTCTCTGACATTCCCCTTACCTCGTACACACTTTCCGGCGCCGCCTTTCCGGCGCCGCTATTGCCGGAAAACCGTGCGGTGGCAGGAAAAACGTATTCCAGCACCGTTTTCACCGTTTTACATTTTTTATCAACCCATCATCAAGACTCAACCCTTTTCTAGATAAAGCTTGAACCTTTATGGCTAAAACGTTCAAAACTAGATCTAAGGTTTATTTAAACGAGTCGTTCATAACCATGAGTTCATTAAGTCCATTTTAATCTTCAAGTTTGCAACTTTATGGTTTATCTAGACCCGATCTATCATCCTACCTATTTTCATGTAAATCCGTTCATGAAAAGTAAACATTTTTAACAAATACGTACCTTTGAGGTTTTTGTTTGAAATCACTCGAGATGCTCAAAACCATATCAAACGAACTCCGATTTGAGTGATTCAAGCGGCCATGGAACCGTCTCGTCCCGATCTACAAATCCATCAGCTCACTTTCGCCGGAACCCGCCGCTACAGTCGCCGTAATAGTGTAACAGGCGCCGGAATCTACACTTTTGAGCTGCTGTGATTTTACTGATAAAAATCGGATTTCCCGACCTCTGATCGAAGATCTTTTCTGTGGAAAACTTCATTTATATGTCAGGAAAACTCAGATAAAATTTGAGACCAATCCGACGGCTAGATCTCCGGGAATCTTTGTGTCTTTGTGGGTGTTTTTCTCAAAAACGGGAATTGGGTTATGTGTGTGTTTTGATGGTGTAGGCTATGGTGTGGAGATGTATGAAAATGGAAAGGATTAGGGTTTTATGGGGTATTTATACTCCCTTAAGCCCATGGACCTTAAGCCCATCTTTCCTTTTTGGTCCATAATTAATTCCATCTAATTAGCCTACTTATCCTTCCATCTTTATTATTTTATTTCTCTACTAACTTACGTAAACTTTTCCATCTTAAATAAATAATATATTAATTATTTATTCTTAGAAAGTTCGGGATGTTAGATTTTAATATTTGTGAAATTTGCACAATATTGCAGGTAATTATTAATAATTCCATGTAATATAATTTATAACATATACCAGAAGTATATGTTAACTTGTTTAAGTCATTTATTTCAGCCAAAGAGTATTATAGTACTCGGGACCATAAAGGAGGTTTGTCCTGAGTTTGAATGGTAGTATGTCGGTTGCAATAGTTGTAATCGTAAGTTGAGCGTGACTGTTGTGGAAGGCGATTATGTTTATGAATGCAAGAGTCAGAGATGTAACATTTTGGGTGTTACACCTACTCCTAGGTATAATGTATAAATAAATATTTTAGATAACAATTGTTGACATGTTGTTGATTAAAAAAATGACTTCAGGTATAAGATTAAGCTAATAGTCAAGACGGCAGTGGTTTTGCTTTGTTAACACTTTTTGATCGCGATCCAAACTTCTTATCAACAAAACAACATCTGAATTGCTTGCTATTAAAGATCAGGTTATGTTATTATTTAATCATATTCAAATTCTTAGTTTGTTATTTATATGAAAAATATTTATGTAACCCATATTTTTCTAAATAATATTATAGGATGATGTCACTGATAGTGGATTTCCCATTGAGTTGAACTCTTTGTTGGAAAAGAAGTTTGCTTTCAAAGTTGAGATTGCCGATTTCAATTTTAGGAATAATTTTGAGTTATACGGTATATCAAAGCTAACAGATAATCAACCAATTATTTTTGAGATTGAGAAAAGACTAATGCATGCGTTTATAGGATTTCCCATTGAGTTGAACTCTTTGTTGGAAAAGAAGTTTGCTTTCAAAGTTGAGATTGCCGATTTCAATTTTAGGAATAATTTTGAGGTATACGGTATATCAAAGCTAACAAATAATCAACCAGTTATTTTTGAGATTGAGAAAAGACTAATGCATGCGTTTATAGTGGTAAATTCATCTACATTTAATTTGTAACAACTACATTATAGCGTTATAGTCTAATTTTTCGTATTATATTTGTAGCCTTTGGATTCTGGATCTTTAACATTTGGAAATTCTTTAACTAACTTTCAATCTACAAGCTCTGCTTCTTTAAAGGTTTGTTACACTCCTATCTATTTTACCTTATTTTATTATTATATTTGTTTTTCAACTTTTTTGTTTATTAAGATTTCTGAAAATGAGGATAACAAAACTCTAATTTCTAATCGTTTGGTTGATGAGGAAGTGAATGAGATCAAGTTGTCAAGTAGTGATTCCGATGACAAACTGAAGCGTAAACTTGTGGATGTTTTTGATGGTGATGGTCAATTTGGATTTTCTTCCACTAAGTCGAAGACAAGTGATGTCCAAGATGATCCTGAGTTGGTTAGCGTTATTGGAACAAGCAAGGATGATGTTAAACTTCTTACTCCTAAGGTCGATAAGTGACTTCAGTATTTGTTTCAAACTATAATAATAAAGACACCTGAGTCTATTCGGTGTCATTTTTATTTTAAGACTTAATTTTGGTGGTTTTTTGTTAACTTGATTGTTGGATTTATATTTTTTTCACATACATTTCTTTTTTATCATGGTGGTTTTTAAT
Source organism: Bidens hawaiensis (assembly GCF_021521415.1). Lineage (NCBI taxonomy): Eukaryota > Viridiplantae > Streptophyta > Magnoliopsida > Asterales > Asteraceae > Bidens > Bidens hawaiensis. Next base: position 29,022 of record NW_027500596.1, read on the forward strand.
TTCTTTATATTATCATTAACCTTAGTTGTTTATATTATTTAGTGCAACTCTCAAATTTTAGTTTTATTGTTTTATGTTTTCATTTTTAAATTTTAATTCTATAACTTGTGTTTACCATAATTAAATATTAGATGTAAAAAATTTAATTACCTTCTCCCAATATTAAAAATTAACCTAAATCTAAATAGCATAAATATGCTATTTACGTTCAATTATTTTAAATATATTCCAATAATTAAATATCTTGGTTATACTCAAGATACCTATTTACCAAATCATGACCCGTGTAAAAACCGACTGTTTGTATCATTTATAACTAATTATATATTTTTTTAAATCTATTTCTACCATCTGATCAAAATCATCTTCAGTCTTCGATTCTTCTTCCATGTTTTGAAGGTAAGTTCGTCATTTGAACCCTAATTAGTGCTTGATTTATTCATAATTAATCCATATTTTTAGATTTCTCTTCATTATTCCACTTATTTTTATCATTGATGTCAATTTCATATTTTTGTATTCGTTACCATAAACGTAATTCACATTTGTATCTGCTAATAGATGCATTATCCTGCATTAGCTGCGTTTAATCAACCATCCCTAGAACATATGGTGAGTATCTGCCAGTTATAAGTAGGCATTATTCTCATTAAGTGCAATTTTTTTGATTAATATATATTAATAAACTTCTGTTAATTTTCTAGAAAATTCCTATTATTTTTAGCTTCTTTTCCCACATCAGTCTATGTATGAGACTGTTACCATTAGTCATCTAAATCAAGATTGGAGGGTTGATATTGATTTTAATCATGATAAGTATTTATTTGGCTCTGGATGGTTCCAATTTGTAAGAGACAATGGTTTTGAATTTGGTGATGTTTTGGTTTTCTGTCAAACTCAACCACATGATTGGAGATTGTTATATGTACCAGATCATCCTGATTGGGAACATAAGGTTTTTAATTTTTATGTCGCTTATCCAACAATGAATAAGTTGGTATGTTAAACTGTATTATGATTCTGGCTTTTATATATATTTTAAATTTTTGAATATTTACTTGTTTAAATCTTAACATTTTCCCTTTATATTATACTCATATATTAGCATTTAAGGAACGATCAGCTTGCACGTTACCTTCCATATCTCCTTCGTGGAAGATCATATGCCAATTTGGTAGTTTCTACAGTTAATGGAAGTATATGGACCCTTGTGTTTAAACGTTTGAGGAGCAACTCTCCAGGAAATGCATTTGTTGGTGAATGGCCATATATAGCAAGGCATGTTAACTTATAAGTTAAGGATTATCTTGTCTAAAACCAGTTGAGGAAAACACTCTGAGGTTTGTGTGTTTGATAGTCGTGGTGTTGAACGTACACAGTTTTATCAACAAAATTTTGTTGGTGGTCACTCGAGCAATGTTGATATAGTTACTATTGACGGTTAGTTTCTCAATATTCACATAAATTTTATATCAAAATATAATTATCTTATAAATTTTGTTCTATGTTTTTATAATTAGATGATGAAAGCTCAGGTTTTGTTAATCTAGAAGTGGACTGTGTTATAATTAATGACACCCATGTCAAACAATTTTGTTGAAGTTGTTATTAGGGATCGCTTGGTAAGTTTTATTCCAATGTTCTAAATTTAAATTTGTTATAGTATAACAATTTTTTTGGTATTTAAGTATGTATTATGTTTAACTTGAAATACTTTTGTTTATATATTTATAGCGTTTACCTGTTCAATTTGCATGTGACAATGGATTGGATGTTGAGACTGATTTGGTTTTCATAAACCCAATTGGTGAAGATTTGATGGTTGAAATCCTCATTGAACACAATTCCGGTACTAAAAAGTTTAGAGTTCATGACTGGCCAAAATTTATTCGTCTATATGGACTCGATATTGTGAAAAACTGTGTACTCGAGTATAACTGTAGCACTTATTCTCTAATCCTGTCAGAAGTCTTCAAATAGGTTTAAACTAAACTTTGTTGGTATCAATGTTGGATTATAATTATCTTTTGGTTGTTTAAGCACTGTTACTATTTACATTCAAGACTTTTATGTTTAATATCTTTATTAGTTATTATGTTTTTATATAAATTTAACAGATGTTATAAAAGCTTTGTTAATCATATGTTGAAATATGTCATACATGTTGTGATGTTGATGTTGTTATTATACATGTGAAAGTATGTTATGTTAAATTTATATTTTGGATGTTATATATTTTGGAAATTTATTTTTTCCATATTTGATATTAACTAAGAAATAAATGTGTATAATTTCTTAATTGCTCATGATTATTCTAGAACCAACGTTTTTTCAATACTCATCCGTCTGATTTCATATTATATCAATCCGTATCTCCTATAAAATTATCTACTATTACCTAACTAAGACTATCAATTTGAAAAGTCTTATAAATTCCTAAACATCTTTTAGGTTTATCATCTTCTCTTTCATTCTGCCGTCATTCATGTATGTCTCCATCTCTTAATTTTTGTCTTAGTAATTCTAATCTATAATCACGTTTTTTCGATTCTTTAGAACTTATATTTCTTATATTAATCCGACAATAACTAATATATTATTTTTATATTATGGTGTTGCATGTAAAAAGATTATTTTATAATGACAACTTTTTTTGTCATGCTTATTGAAGATCCGAAATTTCCTATTTAGGTATTTATTTAGTTCTATAATAATATTTTTCTCTAAACATTCAATATCTTATTTTTGTAAATCTTAATTTCGTTATTAAGAAATTCCAAAAGAATTTTTCCTGCAAAATTCTTTGAGGTTTAAAAGTCTGCCTCAAACCACTAAAATTTAATATTACAAAGGTTCATCGATAGTGGAGTTAAAAACATATGAAAAAATGGTCTGTTTGGCTGATGGAGTTACTGATATAATGTTTTCTTTGAAAATTCGTCTTTATCAGAGGATTATATTTGTTTTATTTGAAGATGAAACTAAATGGTTACTTAGAAATCCTTCGAAGAAGGCGATTTCTACTAGGAATCGAAAAACATTTGTTTTATACAACCATCATAGAATGTAGGATAAATTGGTAAAATTCAGTTTCTTTGTTTTTACTTAATAGTCAGTGGTAAAAATATATATCAAAACCGTGTTAACATATAATATATTTTCCTATTTTACAAATAGGTTGTTTCAAAGAAGAATATTGAATCACAGTTTCAAGACGGACTTCAAATTGGAGTAATTAAGTTCATTTTTTTTATCATAACCATTCGTGGGAGATAAGTTTTAAATTTTATAAAAAAACACTATTTATTTGGTGACGGTTGGAAACAATTGGTTAAAGACTTGTGTTTCAGAGATGGTGACGTTTTGTGATTAAAATATTTTAAGTTTTCATTTATCTTTGTTAATCTTTATATGTTTTTGTATTTGATTCAAATAAGTTATGATGTCTTATAATTCATGTAAAAGTATCTTTTATTTATAAGTACAACATTCGCATTTCATTAAATTTATATGATGTTACATATATATTATGCTTTTAATTATGTTACACCGTGTGCAAAGGGTACTATCCTAAATCAATATTGGAATCTAATGATATGTTTCTTTTAAGAGATTTGGATCACTTGAAACTTGCTAATGTTAGAAAAGAAATGACACATTTGCATTTGGACAATGAAGTTAGTGAGAAGGTAAAATGGTTGTTAGAGTGTGAGAACTATGAGTCAAATTTTAATGATCTTCTAAACTCTTTGGAATCTGAAGATTAAATTTAAGTTAACACTTATTCAATAACTTAGTTATGTAGTTAATTACTTTAAATTTTTTACTTTCATTGTTTACTTTGTGTTTTCAGTTAAAGTTTTTAGTTTAGTTCATAACTAGAAACTTCTAAAAACGTACAATAAACTTCCATAATCGTTTATTTTGTTTGTTAGGTTGTGAAGGTAATTTGTTCTTTTTGGTGAAATTTTGAAGAAGTTGATGGTTGTTAAATTTGACTCGGATATGTTTAGATCTTCTTTTTGTCTCTCCTTTTTATGTGTATATTTAGTTTGTCTTAGTATTAAGTTTGTATTAAGACAATCTGAATGATTAATAGTTTTGTTACTAAGTTATGTTTATTATGTGTGTCTGTTTAATATGATAGTGAAAAAATATTATGATTTTGATAACCATTTTGTTGCATTTTTTTTAAAAGCATCTGAATTTTTAAGATTGTGGTTATAAAGTTATGTTAACTTTTATGATTTTTTAAATGTTTTCTTGTAAAATTTTATGATTGTCTATATTTATATGGTCATTATTACATTCACACATTTTGTTTTTAATTTTACATAATCTTCTAGATATTAATGTTAAGATAAACTCATTATGACATACATTAACATTTTAGTTTAATACTTAACCAGGTTGCATGGTTTGCTTTGTTTTCATATAATAGTAACCAAGTTTTAAAAGTGTTCAAATTATGTCACTCAACTAATAATGTGTTTCAATTAAGTCACTCAACTTTTATATTTAATTAAATTAAAGGTTTTAACATGTATTTTTAGCCTCTCTCTCATTTTTGTTTCGTAAAGGAACTCTTTTTATCTTGACGTTGAGTGGCGAAGTGAATTTTATTTTATTATTTTTGAATTTTAATATAATTAATGTTTTTTAAATTTTCTAAATTTAACTACATATATTGCAAATTCAACCCCCACATCTTATCCTCCATTTCTTTCTTGACGCACAAAAAAATCGGTGAGACTTTATTGAAGATTTAGTGACCCGATTTTGGAAAAAATATGCAAGAGTGACCTAATTGGAACACTTTTGAAACTTAGTTACTATTCTATGAGATATTCCCTTTTAGGTTCTATAGCCAAATGCTTTTGTTTTTGGATGGATTTTTTGAAGCTCATACTTGGATAATACGATTTAAATTTTCATGACTTTGCTAAAATAGACAAGTTTGTTTAACTATTAACTTTTTATTTAGACAATGTTACTCTCTATGATTTTGTTTAGGCCATCCTAACGTTAATATATGATTATTTATTTATGAAATTTTATGGTTGTTTATATTGATTTTGTTTTTTATCTATTTTTAACCCGTGTATAACACATGTACTATCCTATCCTAGTCGTATAGTAAAAAGGAAGTGAATTTAAATAAAATCAAGAGTGGGATGGATATATAAAAATATGAGATGCAAGATTCCTACCAAATCTTTTATGGCCAAAATCTCGACACTTTCGGTACTTTTGCCGGGGAATCGGTCAGAGGTGGATAAGTCACCTTTTATGTAAGGCCCCGTTACCGGTGCTTACATTGGACGTTGGATTTACTCATAAACACAGTTTTAAATATCAGAGTTAATTAAAACATTACGCGGAATATAAAAACTTTCATAAACGTTACACAATAATTCATACCATGTCTTAAAACATTCATGTCTTTCAAAATTGAAACATTAACCATAAAACATCATGAGTCTTCAGATGCCAGACTCTTATTCTTCTGCCATGTGTCCCCGCTCAAGCCAGCCGTCTCATCCTACTCACCTGCGTGCATACTAAAAGTCAGCTACGCTGAGTGAGTTCTAATTAATCACATATCATACAACACATACGCTTACCTTCAATTATGCATCCGAAGATTCATAATAATTACTTTACTATTTTACTTTCATTACATAACTTCATACATACGTACATACTTTACTACTTTCATACTATATATTTACTGTCCAATCTATCTCAGATATTATTAGGGTCTGATCCCTTACTTTTCTATCTCAGATATTATTATGGTCTGATCCCTCTTTACTTTGTCTATCTCAGATATTATTAGGGTTTAATCCCTTTCTTGTTTATTTCAGATATTAGCAGGGTCTGATCCCTCTTTACTTCTCCATCTCAGATATTAAAAGGGTCTGATCCCTTTCTTCTCTATCTCAGATATTATTAGGGTCTGATCCCTTACGTGTTCATCTTCGTACATTCTATCTTTGCATACCCATAACATACGCATACTTTCTTTAGTCATTCATACACATTCATACTTATAGATATATCCATCATTCGCATTTAACTATCATATAGATACCTCCCTTGTTAATACGTGTAATATTCGAAGATCGTTCACGTACCGACAACCTTTCATTCATCATATACATACCTCTCTTGTTAGTACGTGCAATATCCGAAGATCGTTCACGTACCAACACGCTTTCATTCACATTCAAGATATACATAATTAGCATATAAATCATACTTGGCATACACTTACCATTTAAGGTAAGTGTATTAACTATTCACATCGAGTATGCACACAGCCTCGAAAACATAACAAGGAAATGGGGCTAGAAACTCACCTGAACTCGGCTACGTAATGGTAATCCCTTTCTTGAGCTGTGCACGACTAACTGTATAACAATTACACTTATCAATTTAACGATCACTACCCATATCGCGTTTCTAGTTTAATTATAACCCACAACGAACGGGGTTCGAGGGCAGCGGGGTTCTATGGGCGGCAGCCCCTAGCGGGGTCCAAGGGGCAGAGCCCCTGGCTGGGGTTAAGCTGTCTTAACACATTTTCCATTAGAATTTTAAATTATTTTCTAATTTGCTAACTCATTCTCTCTAACAAATTAAGCCTAATTTGTTAGCTAATTCGTTATCTTTTGATCTGGATCGGTAACCGATTCGTCATCTGATCAGTATCTGATTCGTTATCTAATTCATTATCTGAACATCGTGTGATTCGTTATTCTGATTCGCAAGCTTAATTCGTTATCCTAATGAGTTGGGTGGGTAACGAATCACTTGATTACACCAATCTTATCCAGACTTTGACTTAGAGGTCAAATTCAAAATCGTCAAGAACACCATATAGTCAAAATATCTTAGATTTGTAATTAAACCTTCGTTTCTTAACCAAATAACACGATTTAGGTATCAATGGATTCGGAATTACAGCGCCTACAAACCCCGACCCTTTGTTCGTCCAAATATTCATGTTTATGGGGTGCGATTTAGGCATATATGTTACGGGTTCTTTAGGTTAGCAATTAACCTATCAATCGTTAATGGTTTTCAGCAAGAATCTTCACGTTTGGTTCGTTTTTACCATATGTATACAGATCTAAGATTACTTTAATGAATCCGGACCTAAATGAACGATTTCAAGTTATAAACGTAGCTTAAACGAGTCGGTCTACGGACACGGTCTCGTCTTGATGTTGTCTTGGTTCGTCTCAACGTTCTAGCACCAATAATCTCGGGTTTTCGCCTTCGGATCTTGACTCGGGTTATAGGATAGTGTTTGTGTGTGTTTTTGATGGTGTAGGCTATTGTGTAGAGATAGATAAAAATGGAAAGGATTAGGGTTTAAGGTATATTTATACTCCCTTAAGCCCATAGACCTAAGACCCATTTCATATCTTATTCCATCTTCTAAAGTCCAAGCCCATCATCTTATATTTTATTATCTAAACCAATACACGACACATTATTAAAATAAACGAAATTTCATTTATTATTATAACCAAACGTAGGATGTTACATTTTATTTAACTTTTTACAAAACTCATATGTTTTGTAGTTTCTTATACTTATCTTTTAGCAGCTAATTTGGATAACTGATGAGCCATTGACCTATCAAATAGTATCCAGTACTGGCGACCATCTCAGGAGAAAACCCATAATAGGTGAAAAAATCCATTGACCTAACCTGGGACCACCTATTTTTCTTTACAAGAAAAACTTGAATTCAAGATTTCCCTTTTTAAATTGATTTATTTAACTGTCTCGCCTCAAGTCCTCAACCACTTGAGCTAGAGATCATTGACGAACTCTTTATCCTTTTATGTTTAAATCAAATAAAACAATATGTATAAACTAAAAAAGCCATAAAATAAACATACAACAAAAAAACATGTAGCATGAAACATGAACCATAAATCATAAAACAGAATGTGGCTAATGAGGAACAAGCTAAAACAAAAACGAGTATGGCTTTTAATGTGGGTGCAGGGGCCAAGCTACTTGACGCGGACGGTTTCATGCTAAATGGAGAGTTTGCAAAGTGTTAGGTTCAACAAAGAAGTTAATTCCAGATCTTTATAGATGTTCTTGGCCATTTAGTTATTTATTATTTTGTTCATGCTAAATGGAGAGTTTGCAAAGGGTTAGGTTCAACAAAGAAGTTAATTCCAGATCTTTATAGATGTTCTTGGCCATTTAGTTATTTATTATTTTGTTCTTATACATAAATGATATTTACTTGATTAAATCTTGAATCGTAATAACACTATCAGATTAACTATTTGAGCCGCACACTGAATGCTTAATTGGATTCTTATAGACATTGCAACGAAAGAATTTTTATGACCTAATATGCGGTTGATCAAGTGAGTACATAATGTCGCGTACCAAACAAACAATTTTTATGACCTAATGCAGTTTTGTTTAATGTCGGCGGTTAGCAAAATTTGTAAGGGCATTCTCAGCCCATTCCATATTAATTTTCTCTATAATTTAGCTAAAAAACACCATTCCATAAATTTATCTATCATTTTCAAAATTCTTCTACATTCTATTCCCTATTCATATCCATAAATTAATTCTTTATTTTTTTTTTCTCTTTTGTCTTGTTATATAGTAAATGGTAATTGGGAGGTAGGTGATATATTATATGGTATCAAAAGTGAATTCATATATTTAGGTTTTTACTTTAGTTGTCATATAACTCATCCATATAAATATATAATAGGAAATGGATTGAAGATGTGATTTTGATGATTTTCTTAAAAGGTATGACAAGTTTAGAGAATGGGTTAAGAATGCTCTAACCAAATGATTATTCAAAATGGAATCCTTGCAAGTTGCAACCAATTAGATAAATCCAACCCAAGATACAAGCCCAAGGGTTACTTAATACCCATAATGATTACTCAACTAAAACCCAAGTTAATAGGCCCATCTCGGTTGAACAGTCTATACAGATTCTTAATTTATTAGCCCAAGTATAAACATTTAAACCAATATATGGCCCGTCAAAAATACCAAATTCCCTCCTGTTAGTTTACAGCCCAACATGTATATGGCCCGACAAAAGCATATCTAAATTAAAAAAATAGTTAAAAATAATAATAGTAATAACAAATAATAAAATAAATTGGATGTGGCTCAATAGTAGAGCACTCACTTTACTAGTGAGAGTTACGGGGTTCAAACTCACTATCACCAATTTATATGGGAGATATGAGGGATAACCTTGGCAAGCCAGGGTTCAAGTCCTGATCTCACCCGGTTTTACCGGCTCCTCGCTGTCGTGTCGTTTGGCGGGCGTGGGGGTCGGGTTTTATCCGGTGAATCCCTCAACAGGTGGACCGCTAGGGGCTCCGTCCGTCCGGACTAGTGGCCGGCTCGGGCTACCTTTAGCCAATGGGGGCCGCGTACGGAATACCCGGCGTTACTTAGTTGGCCGTTCAAAAAAAAAATTAATAACAAATAATAAAAAAAACCACTAAACTAAACTAAACTGAACTGTCGACTCGTTCTTGCAACAATAACCATTTTATTTAGCTTTTATTGATTACAAGTTTCGGTAGGGATATCCCTAAAGATCTTTAAAATAAAATGACTCAATTAATTTTTTAAAAGCATTCGTACTGGAGCATCGTCTCTACATCCATAATTTTAATTAAAACATGTTTTAGTTTTTTAATATTGTTTACTTTTATAAACTTCCCACGTCTATCTATTTAGCTTTGTATATATTTTTATAATACTCATAAACACTTATTTTATATTTATTCCTCTTTTTATACCATCACAACAAAATATAGAGTATAAGTAGCAAACCAATAAAACTCCCAATAATGTTTCCAGATTGTCTTGGACAACTATCAGATCTTCAATAAAACAAGACATTCAAGAATCTTGTTTATGACCAAAATATGGTGTAGTTTTAAAACAGATTAAGGTTATTTATTGTTTTTCATTAGATTGTTGTGACATTAATCAATTGTGATTTTCATCAGATTGAGTGTAATTTAACATTGATTCTTACTTCTCTGTAAGGTTTTGTTAAAATGAGATTGTTATGGTTATAATTTCTAGAAATTTTTTATGTTTTTCAAATATGAAGGAGCTACTTGTAATATGATGTCTTTAATGTCATATGCGGTTTTGGATCTCTAGATAACTTCATGTTAGTTATTTAAGGACAGCAATAAGCTAGGATGTATATTTTTAATCCACAGAGGTGCTAACCTTAGAAACTGAAAAAGGGTTAGTCATTTTAAAAATGGGATCGCCTGACATCTGGCAGGTTCAGACTGAAGTGTATTAGACTCACGTGGTAACCAACTACACCACGAAATCTGATGTCGCATGGTAATAAATACAAAGTCCTAATCGGAAGACTTATGTTTATTATGTTGGTTTGTTTCGCCATGAAAACAGGTTCAAGGGTCAACAAATACATGGTCCGTGAAATTAAAAGCCATAGTTATTTTTTTCACCTTTTTAAACATTCTATTTTATACCAACCAAACAAATATTTGAAGTGTTTTACTTTTCTACTTTAGTTTGATATTAGATATTTGCCCATCACGCGTTGCATCGATAGCACGTTTTGTTAACAACACATACTTCAATTTGTGTCGGGTATTGCAATCGATCGTAAGTGAGTTTCGCAAGCCCAAAAAGGACACCACATTGTCCATATATACATTCCTACAAACTTTAATTCCTTAGTTCGTTACAGGCTAGATTTTGCAAGTTCACCCACTATCCTAGCTACAAATCATAGTCGTCGTTCTTGAAATCGTCGACCTACACACTCATATACTAAAACACAAAAGCTACAAATCATAGTCGCCTTTCTTTGTCTTTATTATTATTATACCCTTCATACATACTTTCTTTTACATACTCATTCCATACTTACTACACATTATCTCCCTTGTCAATACGTGCAATATCAGAAGATCGTTCACGCACCGTCAAGCATGCATTCATATCATAATTATAACTATCACAACTATGATTATGACATACACTTATCACTTAAGGTGAGTGTATTAACATTCACATTGAGTATGCACACAGCACCGAAAACATAACAAGGAATGAGGCTAGAAACTCACATGTCTTCTGTTTCTTTCTGAGTTAATAGTGATTCCTTTATTCAATTGAGCACGGCTAACTGTATATTAATTACACGTATCAATTTCCTAATCCTATACTCTTCCTTTAGGTTGCACAAAGAAATGGTTAAGTCTGGTCTATTCTAATAGCCTTGTATTCGAATGATATTAGAATACATTTGTGTTAGCCTTCAACTTGTATTAGAATACCTTTGTATTTGTGGCAGGTAATTAGAATACATTTGTATTCTAATAGTAAGTGAGTAAAATGCATTTATGTTAGGATACATTTGTATTCGAATGACATGTGATTAGAATACATTTGTATTCGAATGACATGTGATTAGAATACATTTGTGTTAGCATACATTTGTATTCTAGTGGCATGTGATTAGAATACATTTGTGTTAGCATACATTTGTATTCTAATGACATGCGATTTGAATACCTTTGTATTCTAATGGCATGTGATTAGAATACATTTGTGTTAGCATTCAACTTGTATTAAAATACCTTTGTATTCAAATGGCAGGTAATTAGAATACATTTGTATTCTAATAACATGTGATTAGAATACATTTATGTTAGCATTATAGCACACAACTTGTATTAGAATACCTTTGTATTCGAATGACATGTAATTAGAATACATTTGTATTCTAATGTTATGTGATTAGAATACATTTGTGTTAGCATTATAGCACACAACTTGTATTCGAATGGCATGTGATTAGAATACATTTGTATTTGAATGGCATATATTTAGAATACATTTGTGTTAGCATACATTTGTATTTTAATGGCATGTGATTAGAATACATTTGTATTCGAATGGTATATGTTTAGCATACATTTTTGTTAGCATACATTTGTATTCTAATGGCATGTGATTAGAATATATTTGTGTTAGCATACATTTGTATTCTAATGGCATGTGATTAGAATACATTTGTATTCGAATGGCATATGATTAGAATACATTTGTGTTAGCATACATTTGTATTCTGATGGCATGTGATTAGAATACATTTATGTTAGACTCTCATTATAGCACCATATCACTCCTTATGCATTATCATTTCTTCCTTAGCCTAAGATCTAGTCCGAGTGTCCATAAATCTTGAACCTTCATCGATCCCAAACCCGTTTACGCTAGATCTAGGGTTTTTACATGACCCGTACCTACTAAGGAGTCCACTAACTCCATTTTTAACATCAGGTTTACATTTTTATGTTATAACAATACCCGATTTGCCTTATGACCAAGTCTTTGGGCAAGCCGTTCTTAAAAACATAATCTTTACGTGTAAAGAACATACCTTTATAAGCTTTTAGGCTACGGTTAGCTTTGGTATGCAACAATTGGCTTGCATCTTGCATGTATAGTCAAGATCTATCAAGATCTAGGCTCATTTCTTGAATTTCGGATCTCGGCCGTAAGCAGGTTTGTGTTTTAGAGTGTTTGGCTTAAGTGTGTGTTTTTGAAGGTGTAAGCTACGGTGTAGAGATGGATGAAAACGGAAAGGATTATGGTTTAAGGGGTATTTATACTCATTTAAACCCATGGACCTAAGGCCCAATTTTTTTCTTTTTGGTGCATAATTAATTCAATCTTTAAAGCCTACCATCTTCTATCTTTATTATTATCTTATTATTATTATCATTATAATCCTACTAACTCAATTAATTCTTCTGACGTAAATAATATATTAAACATTAATCATGGAAATTTCGGAATGTTACATAATGTTATAAATTGCAGCCCCTAAAAACATGATAATTTCAAAACATAAAAGGAGGGTATAAATGGTAGCATAATTACTCTAAAATGATAATTTCTTGGTTTTTTTTAGTCCCCAAAGAAATATGTACTAGGAAGCAGGAAAATTAAAAAAAACAAAACATGCTTTTGTTGTTGTCTTGTAGACAGAAAGAAAAGGGGGGGAATATTTTTTATTCATGTTCATTCGCAAGTTTTGCATTTGAAGTCTAGCCGGTTATATATAGCAACAATATATTAACCAAAGTTTAGGCATGTTTGTTCAATCTAAAGTTGTTTGTCTGGTTTTCCACGTTCTGCAACTCTTTAAATCCCAAGGTTGCTTGGTTTTCATCAAATTTTATTGTAACTTCCCGAACTTTCAAAGAATAATATTTAAATTTATTATTTACTTGTAGCATAATAGTTACTTAGATTAATAGAGAAATATAAAAGAATAAAATAATAAAAAAATGGAAGGATAAGTAGGCTAGTAGGTGGAATTAATTATGGACCGAAAACGAAAGGTGGGCCTTAGGTCCATGGGCTTAAGTGAGTATAAATACCCCTTAACCCTAATCCTTTCCATTTCCATCCATCTTGTCCATCTTATTCTTTGCACACTCAAAACACACACACACACTCTTACTATTTGCGGCCGAGAGAGAGGGAAGGATCCGAGATCAAACGAACGTTGAATATTAATAGATCTTCAAAATACAAGATTCAAAGTTCATAACCAAGCTAACCGAGACTAAACGAACACGTAAAGGCATGTTCTTGATCTTAAAGTTTATGTTTTAATGAGCGGTTGGCCTCGAAACTTAAACCTAAAGTAGATCGGGTATAAATGAACCATAAAGTAGCAAACTTGATGTTAAAATGGACTTAACGAACTTATGATTATAAACGGCTCGTTTAAGAAACCCTAGATCTAGCTTTAAACCTTTTTAGCCCTAAAGGTTCAAACTTTATGGACTCGCGAGCCAAGTTTAAGCCGATAACGGTTAAGGAAATGTTTACGAGTTGTTACCGACCCTTAATAAGGTGTAAGGGTCAAAAACGAGTAAAATAATGATGTTAAAAGGACCAGCTCGTGGTAAAAAATGTTCAGCTCATTAGCTCACAAGTGGCATGGTCGATTACAACTCTAGTCGCTTACAATAGCACTCACACACAACATCAGACCCGATTACAATGCTAGGTCGCATACTAGTAATCAAGTCGACTACGTCGTTGAGCTCGCATACACACTTAACTCGATTACAGTGTGTAGCCGCATACAAGTCTGGATTACGTTCATACTCGATTACTTGGCATCCAATTAAAAAAGAGAGTCGCATACAATGTATACATATATAACTCGCATACAATGACATATCTCGATTACTTTTGAAACTCGAACACAAATGATGGTTCATTTACAATTGATATTCGTATACTTGAAACAAGAATACATGAACAACCTAGTCGCCTACAATTTTATACTCGATTACAAGGCCATAAACGATTACATTGATTGTATTCGCTTACAATCTTAGGGTCGCTTACTTTGATGCATCGATTACAACACATACTCGATCACAATGATGGGAATCGATTACATATTGAGACTCGGTTACAATGGGGCACTCGCTTACAAAGCCCTTACCCGATATAATGAAGAAATTTGTTTACTTGGGTTAGTCCACATACGATAAATTTAATCGATTACAATATGGATACAAGGGCCATTCGCTTACACTTGTAAACTCGATTACATTTAGCAAACTCGCAAAATGAAGGAAAACCCTACATTTCAATGCACTAGGGTTAATAATGAATAATCTAAATATAACGTAATCTAAAAAAAATACCAATAGATTACTCCAGACTTAGGTATTGTGGCTGAAATACAAATTGGATGAGTTTTAATACGTGTAACTTATATACAGTTAGCAGAGCTCAGTTAAAGTGGGGATTAACAATTAACGGAGAAAGAAACAGGATCCAGGTGTGTTTCTAGCCGATTCCTTGTTATGATTTCGGGTCTGTGTGCATACTCGATGTGATAGTTAATACACTTATCTTAAATGGTAAGTATATGCCATTTATGATTTTTATGTTATCTATATATGTCTTGAATGAGAATGAAAACTTGTTGGTACATGAACGATCTTCAGATATTGCACGTATTTCCAAGGGAAGTGATTAGCTTCTTACATGGATATTAAATAATAACTTATATACAGTGTTCCTTCTATGGATAATATATAGATTTCCTTCTATGGTGATGTATAATGTTCCTTCTATGGATAGTATAGTGTTCCTTCAATGGAAAGTACATAGAGTGTTCCTTCTATGGAGAATATATATAGTATGGGTAATAGTAATAGTCCTTTTTAATAGATATAAAGTGATGTTCCTCTTATGGATATTTACACAGGGTTAAGGTACTAATACGTGTCTTCGGATGCGTGAAGGAATGCATGAGAACGAATTGTATGTTGCCTGATTAACAAGAACTCACTCAGCGTAGCTGACTTTTAGTATGCACGCAGGTGAATGTGTTTAATGAGCTAGCATGAGGAGGGCGCATGGCATGGATTGAATGCCTGGTATCTGAAGATGGAAGAGAAATGCTGTTTTAAATATGATGTTGTATATGTGTTTTAAAGAAAAGACCGCATGTTTTGTATCATATGATCAAAAGTCGTTTCCGCGAAAATTTTAACTAACTATGATTATAGAAGTGTGTTAATGAGTAAATCCAACGACCAAATGTAGGGCATCGGCAACGGGGCCTTACAAGTTGGTATCAGAGCAAATTTCGAGAGTTTAAGCATCCTAAATGCTTAGACTCGAACAGAGAATGGGATTAAGTAAGAAAAGAAAGAAGATGCAAGTTAAAAAATGCCATGTGTCACTCAAGCAAGCTTAGTAATGGTAAATTATTTGGTTAAATAATGTGTAAAGATGTTCGCTTAATTGCTAAAGGAAGGATATATGCAGGCTAGGGATAGGATTAATTGATTGATTTATTGATTAACTGTTTTAAAGTAGAAACTAGCACGAATGAAATCATAAAGGGAAATATGTAGAAAGTAATGCAAATAGTTAATTGCACTTGGCCACTGTCATTAACTACTTACCTTACGAATCATGTGCTAAATAATTCATTGAGTGATGATGTTTGTGTTTTCCCTTTTAGAATACGATGGTTGGAGCTAGAGAAGTTGTGAGGGCAGGAGATCGCACTGGGCGTCGTGGCAGGCCTCGTCTTGTCCAACAACCTTCGGTAGAAACAGCTTCCAACACCGGAGATGAAGGGAGCGCAGTTGGACGAAAACCAAGCAACAACGAAGGGGTTCATCTGGATCCCAGAATTCAAGCAGCTATTGTTCAAGGTGTAGACATTGCTATGAAAAACTTGACTCCTGAACGTCAGCTAGAAGCCGTGAAAGAACTGCTGAAGGGGCGGGAGGAGATGGTAAGAAAGATGATGATAGAGAGAGGGAGGCCTCGTGTGTGGTTAAATATGTGAAAGTTGATGATTGGAGGAGAAGCCGAGGTGGGTGTAAATACACGTCATTTAAAGGTTGTGACCCGCAGAAGCTGATTGGTTTAGAAGACGCAATCGCTACTCTCCAGTGGATAACCACTATAGACAAGGTTATCCGCATTAGCGAGTGCCGTCCCGACCAAGCTGTGGGTTATGCCACCCAATCATTTGGTGATGAGGCAATGTACAGGTGGGAAAGTGTGGAGCAGAGGAAGACTCAAGAGGAGATTAAGGCGATGAGGTGGAATGATACGAAAGAGTTGGTGATGAAGAGATTCTGTGCCGATACCGAAGTTGAAAGAGCTGATATGAAGTTCCTGACCTTGAAGTCGGGAAAAATGACACACCGTGAGTATACTAATGAATTCAACCGCATATCTAGGTTGGTACCGGACATCGTGAACACTGAAGCTAAGAGGGTTAAGTGTTACATCAGGGGACTTTCGTAGAATGTTCGCACTTTGGTTAAGGCTAGTAAACCCGCAACGTTTGACTCAGTTTTGGAATTGGGCGAGATGGTTTAACAGGACCTTGCCATCAGTGAAGAAGAGAAGACTGAACCTAATAGGTAGAACCCAACCCCAAAACGAAATGAAGTTAATGAAGAGGATCCACGTAAGAAGAAGGCAAGGCATGAGGAGTTCACTATTTTTGAAAAATGTGGAAGGAAGCACCCGGGAGAATGCAGAATGGGATTAAGTGTTTGCTATAGGAATGGGAAAGCAGGACATTCCTCCTAGGAGTGCAAGTATCACTATAGGTGTCATAACTGTGGAGGGCATGGACACCTAGCAAGGGACTGCAGGAAGCCAATGGGCGAGTGCAGAGCAGAGAAGAATACTTGAGAACAGTTTCCTTCGTTTGCTTGGGGAAGAACATTCAATAAGGCTAGCTGCTAGCCATAAGTTTAATTTATGTTTGACTTATTAATGACTCAATGCGTGTTGTTTTATATTGAAGTTTAGACTGGTGTTTATTAATTAGATGAATTGTCTTGGATGCATATTACTTATGTTATAATAAAATGTCGTTTTAAACAATAGTGTTAGATAGTACGAAACAACTTCCCTTGGAAGGACCATACGAGACTTGGTACATAGAGGGTCTCATGGCTAAAACCCGTGAACATCACTCGGTGACTGAAAATTCAAGAGAAAGAAAGATAACCCAGAAAACAAAGATGATTCGGAAAGTGTGTGAATATTAAAGGTGTTCCTTTTGCCATGAATGTCCCCGAAACCTCTTTAAGGAGGGAAGACTTGTAACATCCCGAACTTTCAAAGAATAATATTTAAATATATTATTTACTTATGGCATAATAGTTACTCGGATTAATAGAGAAATAATAAAAGAATAAAATAATAAAAAAATGGAAGGATAAGTAGGCTACTAGGTGGAATTAATTATGGACCAAAAAGAAAAGATGGGCCTTAGGTCCATGGGCTTAAGAGAGTATAAATACCCCTTAAACCCTAATCATTTCCATTTCCATCCATCTTATCCATCTTATTCTCTACACACTCAAAACACACACACACACTCTTGCTATTTGCGGCCGAGAGAGAGGGAAGGATCCGAGATCAAACGAACGTTGAATATTAATGGATCTTCAAAATACAATATAGATACAAGATTCAAAGTTCATAGCCAAGCTAACCGAGACCAAACGAACACGTAAAGGCATGTTCTTGATCTTAAAGTTTATGTTTTAACGAAGACTCGGCGATTCTACCCTACCTTTTTCCGATTGCTGCTTGACGAGAAAAAACCGCATGTTTGGCAGCAAACTAGTATAAAGGGCCCCCGCAGGAGCCGCCAGCCGGATCGACCAACAAATGATAGGCCAGAGGGATGGGCTCCTTCGACAGATCCCCCCTTATTTTGGAAAGCTGGTGGCCGCGTGTGAATTCTTTCAAGGCGAGGGGCGGCCTGATTCGACATTGTTGTTTACTCTGATCCGGTCGAGGTGGTTTTCACCAGCGCGTAGGTGGTCTAAGTTCCTATGACCGAGTCTTTCTGGCCCCTGTGAACATCTTTTCTTGGGCGACTTTTTCGCTCAATGAGAAAAAAGCTTTAGAGCGCTTCCCGTTCCGACTGAGATCGTCAGAAAGGCTATAGAGCCTTTCGAGCGACGACTCCCCAAACTTAAACCTAGAGTAGATTGGGTATAACGAACCATAAAGTAGCAAACTTGATATTAAAATGGACTTAACGAACTTATGATTATGAACGGCTCGTTTAAGAAACCCTAGATCTTGCTTTGAACCTTTCTAGCCCTAAAGGTTCAAACTTTATGGACTCGCGGGCCAAGTTTAAGCCGAGAACGGTTAAGGAAATGTTTACGAGTTGTTACCGACCCTTAATAAGGTGTAAGGGTCAAAAACGAGTAAAATAATGATGTTAAAAGGACCAGCCCATGGTTAAAAAGGTTCAGCTCATTAGCTCACAAGGGGCATGTTCGATTACAACTCTAGTCGCTTACAATAGCACTCGCACACAACATCAGAGCCGATTACAATGCTAGGTCGCATACAAGTAATCAAGTCGATTACGTCGCTGAGCTCGCATACACACTTAACTCGATTACAGTGTGTAGCCGCATACAAGGCTCGATTACGTACATACTCGATCACTTGGCATACTATTATAAAATACAGTCGCATACAATGTATACATATATAAGTCGCATACATTGACATAGCTCGATTACTTTTGAAACTCAAACACAAATGATGGTTTGTTTACAATTGGTATTCGAATACTTGGAACATGATTACATGTACAACCTGGTCGCATATAAGTTTATACGCGATTACAAGTCCATAAGCGATTACATTGATTGTATTCGCTTACAATCTTAGGGTCGCTTACTTTGATGCATCGATTACAACTCATACTCGATCAAAATGATGGGAATCGATTACATCTTGATACTCGGTTACAATGAGGCACTTGCTTACAAAGCCCTTACCCGATATAATAAAGAAATTCGTTTACTTGGGTTAGTCCACATACCTTAAAGTTAATCGATTACAATATGGATATAAGGGCCATTCGCTTACACTTGTAAACTCGATTACATTTAGCAAACTCGCAAACATGAGTCATTTGCTTACAATGCTATATTTCTTACAATGAGGCTTTGTTTTATGATAGACTCGATTACACCCTATATCCGGTCGCACTAGTTATACTCGAATACATGCATATATAGATAAATACTCGCTTATGTACGCACATGAGAATAATACACTTGGAGACCCGCATGCATGGTATAACCCGGGTGTTCTACATATGTATATATATATATACATATATACCCGAATGTAAAAATATCTGTGCTATATATAATATGGCAATGAAGGGCAATTTAGGACGGTGATTTTAAGTAATTTACAAAATTTCAAGCATATGGTACAAGTTTAAAGAAGGACAAAATAGTTTTTATAGCATAAAAACTCTCATGCATTCCAATTTTTTTCAAAATATTTACAGCGTTACCCCTTAACTTTAATTAACTTTTGTAAAATTAAAAAATAGTTACAACTTTGATCCTTCATCTTTTATGTATATATTCCTTATATTTTCATTTTTAACCCAAATACCCCCGCGATTTTTAAACGGTCATAACTTTTTCGTACGTTAATATTTTTTTAAAAAAATTGCACCATAAAAACGAGCATTTAATTATCTTTAATTTGAGTATGATATTGTCATAGTTTATTTTCCAGTTAAAAATAACATTTATGTATATGTGTTTGTGGTTCGGTTTTGATGGTTTTAAATAAAACCGTGCGCCAAGCTGTTAGAAACACTTTTGTTGCCGAAAATTAAAACCGGACCGTTGAAAGTTTAACTCAACAAAACCAAACCATTAGCAATGGTTAGGTTCCAGTTTCATTTGTACTTCGATAATAAATTGATTTTAAAATAAGAATTATTAATCTACCTATACCAATAAACAGTTTCAAGATTACAAACAGAACAGTGAACACCCATAAATCTATTACGTGATTAATTATCAAAGTTTGTATTTCCCGCTGCATTGCGCCGGTATCCGTCAAGTATATATAAATACACATCCACGTAATCGAATACAGGGTTAAAGCTCTAAGGAAGAAAAAGAAATAAAAATAAAGGAAAACCCTACATTTCAATGCACTAGGGTTAATAATAAATAATCCAAGTATAAAGTAATCTAAAACAAAAACCAATAGATTACACCAGACTTAGCCATTTTGGCTGAAATACAAATAGGATGAGTTTTAATACGTGTAACTTATATACAATTAGCATATCTCAGTTAAAGAGGGGATTAACAATTAACAGAGAAAGAAACAGGATCCATGTGAGTTTCTAGCCCCATTCCTTGTTATGTTTTCGGGGCTGTGTGCATACTCGATGTGATAGTTAATACACTTACCGTAAATAGTAATTGTATGTCATGTATGATTTATATGTTATCTATATATGTCTTTAATGAGAATGAAAGCTTGTCGGTACGTGAACGATCTTCGGATATTGCACGTATTGCCAAGGGAAGTGATTAGCTCCTTACATGGATATTAAAGACAGAATTACAAATTTTGTCCTATAAAAAAGCCAAATTACGGTTCGTGTCCTTTTTTTAGTTTCCTTACAGGCGGTGTACTATAAACTTTTTTTTTCTACACGTTATGTCCTTTACGCTAACTGGGTTAGAATAACTCAGTTAAGTATGACATGTGCCAGACATGTGATGGGCATAATTGTAATTTTAATGTATCCTTAAATTTAAAAAAAGAAAAGAAATATATATAATACCTTCCCCTTCTTTCTCTCTAAGCCAACACCATCACCATAAATTCCGGCCACCTCGTTACAGATTCCTTTCAACCCACCACCACCACAAACAAGCACAAAATTAACACAAAATAAATCTCAAAACAGCAGTAAAAACTCAAAACAATCAAATATCCATTTCATAAAATCAAAAACCCAGAAACGATTAGTCCAAACAATTTTTCTTCTACAAACAAACAAGCACAAAATTAATTTCAAAACAACAACAAAACTCAAAACCAATTGATACCCAGTTCATAAAATCCAACAACTCCATCTTCGCCGCCGGCTTCTTACCGTCACCAAATTCCGGCAACCACTTCATCTTCTCCGTCTACTACTTCGACCTCACCATACCCACCAAACCCACAACTACTATCTGGTCAGTCAACGCTGACTCACCACTCAACGCATCATCATGCCTTCTAATAACTAACTCCAGAGAACTCCAACTTGCCGGAATCCCACTTACCGTCTTGAGAGTGGATATAGGGTTCCGGCGATAAAGGAAACCGAAAACGGCAGTGTAGCCACATGATAACATGTGACGGTGGGTGTAGGGTTTAGATTTGGGGATTTGGATGTTGGTAAGTGTGGTGATGAACCACTGGGCCTGGCGGTGGCGGCAGGTGGGGGTGATGGTGGTTGATGGTAAGTAGGAGGTGGGGGTATGTTGTAAGAGGACGGAGATTTGGTGGACGGTGGTGGAATGGTGGTTTCAGATCTGCTTTGTGCTCGCCGGAAAATCAAGATTTCCGGCTCGCCGGTAGTGGTTGCTGGAGGTTGGATGGGGGGCAGGTGTGGGGGTGGTTGGTGGTGGTGGTGGGTGATTAAGAAAGGAAGAGAAGCAGGGAGAGAGAGTAGAGTTTGATATGAGAGAGAGAAAGAGTTTTATATTTTTTTATTATGTATAGACGAAAAGACAAAAATGCCCTCACATGCGCCTCACGTGAGGGTATTTAACTGGGTTTTTCTAACCCATTTAGCGTAAAGGGCATAACGTGTAGAAAAAAAAAGTTTAAAGTACACCGCCGGCAAGGAAACTAAAAAAAGGACACGAACCATAATTTGGCTTTTTTTAAAGGACAAAATTTGTAATTTTGTCGATATTAAATAATAACTTATATATAGTGTTCCTTCTATGGATACTATATAGAGTTCCTTCTATGGATAATCTATAATGTTCCTTCTATGAATAGCATAGTGTTCCTTCTATGGATAGTGTAGTGTTCCTTCGATGGATAGTATAATGTTCCTTCTATGGAAAGTATATAGAGTGTTCCTTCAATGGAGAATACATATAGTATGGGTAATAGTAATTGTTCTTTTAATATATATTACGTGATGTTCCTCTTATGGATATTTACACAAGGTTAAGGTATTAATACGTGTCTTCGGATACGTGAAGGAACGTATGAGAACGAATTGTATGTTGCCTGATTAACTAGAACTCACTCAGCGTAGATGACTTTTAGTATGTACGCAAGTGAGTGTGTTTAATGAGCTAGCATGAGGAGGGCGCATGGCATGGATTGAATGGCTGACATCTGAAGATGGAAGATAAATGTTGTTTTAAATATGATGCTGTATATTTTGTTTTAAAGAAAAGACCGAATGTTTTGTATCGAATGATCAAAAGTTAATGTTTTCGCGAAAGTTTAATTAACTCTGATTATAAAACTGTCTTAATGAGTAAATCCAATGACCAAATATAGGGCACCGGCAATGGGGCCTTACATTTATCAAGTGTGTAATATAGTTATTCATTTTCTTTGGCTCATGTGAGCTAAATTGATGAAAACTTTGACACTAGCTTGCGTGTTGTTAATTTATCTTGTTCATTAATCTTGAATTCTGGTTATTGAATATTGATCATGGTGCAACCAGATTCCCCTTCAAACCTTAATATCATTCATCAGTCTCTAATTTCAAACCCAACCCACTATGAAAGTCAGCCTTCTGAACCTTATGGAGTTGACTTTAGAAATATTGGATCATACATAACTCAAAATCATAATGTTGGTTCAACCATTCAGTCTCTTGGTGACATAATTTCAAGATCATTTGATCCCGTTCAAGCTCCTCCAATGGCAGATGAACGAAAACTTAACCACTATCACCAAAATCATAAATTTCCACTCTCTTTAGGGTATGGTTTGCTATCTCCATCTTCAACTCAATGGAGTGGAGAAAGATGTTATTAGGTTTCTGATGAAGAATTGCAAGAAAAAAAAGAACAAACTTTAATCTTACACAAGAAAGTTGTTATTCGTCTTCTTCATCTTCACTTAATCAAGCCTCCTACATATGTTATGGAACATACTCATTCTTACTATCTTTAGCTGGTTCAAGACACTTAAAACCAACTCAGTATTTACTTGAAGAGTTTGTTAGTATTAAAGAGATTGATATAGAGTTTACCAACATGTCATATGCAAGTAAGTTATCGTGTTTCGGTCAACACAGCTAGCTACAACTACGTTCCCAACTGAAAGCTGAATTATACAGCTATGGGTTGCCAATGGAAAAACTAGAACTTCATGCTACTTTAGGAAAGCTCATTTCTTTATTATAAGAGGTACTATTATTACACCCATAAGTTTATAACTTAATGATCATGTAACAAATTAAATAACTTTCTGTTTTCAGGTTGAAAGAAGATATGAACAATATTATCTAGAGCTAGAAGAGGTGGTGATGTAGGGGCATTTATATTTAATTAGAATCTTTTTTATTTTGTTAGTTTATATTTTATTATTTTGTGTTTATCTCGTTTCCAAGTTTATCTCTTTTTTATTTATTATAAACTAGGTTATTGACCCGTGGTCTCCACGGATGGAAATATAGAATTCGTCTAATAAACACATATAATTTTACCTCTCGCTCCGGTGGAAACCCCGGAAGGTCCTCAGGGAACACTTCTGGTAGTCGCACACAATAGGAACATCTTTCACTTCTTTCGTCTCGGCCGTAGCCTTGACAACATATGGCAGGTTAGCACTTCACCCTCGCCTTAACAAACCTTCGGCTTTTATCATCGAAATGACATTTGGCCCCGAACTTTCTTTATCACCATAGACCGTCACCGTACCACCATACAAGGACTTTAACCTTATCAACCTGCTCCTACACATTATCTGTGCCTCGGACTTAGATAACCAATCCATTCCCAAAACCATATAGAACCCTCCTAAGGTCATAACGTACAAGGTAACAGGAAAATCGCGTCCCTCCAACTCTATCTTACAATCCTTAACCATCCTCATTATCCTAACCGTAGTTTCACTAGCGGTTTCTACCGTAAAGGCTTCAGGCACTCGACAACATTTCATCTTTGCTTACTTACTAAATGTCGTAGCTACAAAACTTCTATTAGCACCAGAATTGAACAATATTGAAGCGGTAATACCATTTACTAGAAACGTACATGTCACGACGTCTGGGATCTGCTTGACCTGTTCTTGAGTCAGCATGTAGGCTCGGGTCTTTGTTCTTGATGGTTCAGCATCTTTCTTTCCACTTACTCCAACTTTAGTACATTCCCTGGCCATGTGGCCCGTCTTGCCATACCTGAAACATGTTGGTTTCTCATTGCACTCATGAGCGTAGTGCCCCACCTTCCCGTACTTGTAGCAGGCGTTTGATCCAACTCTGCACTCTCCTCCATGCGCCTTGCCGCATTTGTGACAAACATCAGTCCCAACACCCCACTTGCATTCTCCACCGTGCATCTTACCACATGTCATACACGACCTCTTCTCCCACACCTTCTGCTTCTTATCCCTAGGGTTCCGCAACTGAGTACCGGATCGTTTAGAAGGAGCAACCCATTTCTTATCCTTCTTCTCTTCTATCACCACATCTTCCACAGCCAGGTCATCGTAAACCATCTTTTCGAGTTCAACAGCAGAGTCAAAGGTAGCAAGTTTACTTGCCCTGACTAAGGTGCGGACGTTCTGTAGAAGTTCTCTGATGTAGCACTTGATCCTTTTAGTTTCAGCATTGACCTCGCCAGGCACAACCTAGACATGTGGTTGAATTTGGTAGTATACTTTCGCTGTGTCATCTTAATCGCCTTCAAGTTCTGAAACTTCATCTCAGCCCTCTCAACCTCACCATTAGCGCAGAAACGTTTCATGACCATCTCCTTCAGGTCACCCATCTGATGGCCTTAATTTCTTCTCGAGACTTCCTCTGCTCTAGCGGCTACCATGGGTATATATCTTCATGTCCGAATGACTGGGTAACATAGCCCACTTCTTGGTCGGGACGCACTCGCTAATTCGGATAACCTTGTCCATTGTGGTTATCCATTGGAGAGTAGCAACTGCATCCCCCAAACTAGTCAGCTTCGGCGGGTCGCCACCTTTGAACGACTTATAGTTACACCCGCCTCGGCCTCTCTTTCTCTCATCAACCTTCACAGATCGAACTTCACTCTAATAACCTTCCCTGTCATCAGCTTTCTTACCGTCATCCCCTACCCTCCCGGCAGTTCTCACATGGCTTCCAGTAGACTTTTCAGGTTGCAGGTTCTTTACTGCAGCAGCTACAGCTTGAGCAATGGCGGATTGAACAACAGGATCCAGTTGATACCCTTCATTGTTGCTTGGTCCTAGCAGAGTTTCTCTCCTTTTCTCTCTCGCGCCAGTAACTGGATCAAAAGATTCTCAAACAATACGTGGCCTACCACGACATCCCATGCGACCTCCCTGTCCAGCAACCATCCTAGCTCCAACCATTCTTATTCTATAAGGAAACACTAACTTCATCACTCAAGGAACTACTTAGGAATAAGACTAACATGTAATAAAAGTGGCCAACTGCAATTAGCTGATCACGTTACTTTCCGTGTACTATACACTTCCCTTTATAAGTCTATTTGTTCTGGTTCTACTTCTAACAGTTAAACAATCAAATAGTTCACATAATCATATACTCCTATTTCTATAATTCTAAGCTAACTTTCTTACACATTCTTACTTTACATGTGAATTAATCACATACTTTACCTTTACTTAGCTTGCTTGAGAGACACATGGCTTTCTTGAACTGGTATCTTCTTTCTTTTCTTACTTAAGTCCCATTCTCTGTTCGAGTCTAAGCATGTAGTATGCTTAATTCTCTTGAACTTATGCTTTGATACCAACATGTAAGGCCCTAATCCCGATGCCCTACATTAGTGTTGGATTTACTCATAAACACATTTCTAATTATCAGAGTGAATTAAAACTTTTGCAGAATAATAATAAAGGTCAACCATTTATTACAAACATTCATAACTTGTATTTTTAAAACATAAAATAAAACATAGTATCAAAACATCATGACAAATCTTCAGATTCCAGCCTCTTTGGATCTGCCATGTGTCATCCTCAAGCCAGGTGTGTCAGTCTATATACATGCGTGCATACTAAAAGTCAGCTACGCTGAGGGAGTTATAGTTAATCAAGCAACGTACAATACATTCACATACCTACATACATACGTATCTGAAGATACATATTACATACTTAGTCTGTTATCTTTCTTTCATTCATACATACATGATTCCTTTCTTTCTTTCTTACTTTCATACTTTCTTGTTTTAGCTTACTTATACAAACGTAATTATCTCTACGTTTTAAAGAGCATTTCGCCCTATAACCTTCACATATATTATTAGGGTATGCAACCTTGTAACCTTCGCATATATTATTAGGGTATGCAACCCTGTGACCTTTGCATATATTATTAGGGTATGAACATTTTAAGCTTACCTCCATACAACCATACATTACCTTCTTTACATTTACATTTATATACTTTCATAACTTCCATATATCATTAATACATCATTCATAACACAGTAACATATCACACACTTACCTGGTGGTACATGTAATATCCGAAGATCGTTCACGTACTGTCAAACATTCATTCATAAATAAAGTCATAGGAGGTATACACTTACCAATTAAGGTAAGTGTATTAACTAATCACATCTTGTATGCACACAGGCCTGAAAACCTAACAAGAAAGTGGGGCCAGAAACTCACCTGAGCTCGGTTACGTTCACCGTTAATAGTTATTCCTTTCTTTAGCTGGGCACAACTAACTGTATAACGATTACGCGCATCAATCAACTATCACTATCCATATCGTATTTCTAGTTCAATGAAATCCCCCAACGAACGGGGGTCCGGGGGCACCGCTCTTGGCATCGAGGTTCTAGGGGCGGCAGCCCCTAGCGGGGTCCAAGGGGCAGAGCCCCTGGCTGGGGTTAAGCTACCAGGTCAGCTTGGAAAAATTTTATTTTCATTAACTACCTTAACACAATTTTCATTAGGATTTTAAGTTATTATTTAATTCGCCAACTCATTCGCTATATCAAATTAAGACTAATTCGTTATGAAATCTTCCTTCATTCGTTATAACGAATGGCCTAATTCGTTATCTTAATATAACGAATGGATCAGCTAATTCGTTATCTTAACATATAACGAATGGGTGAACTGATTCGTTATCTTGACATAACGATTGGGTGAACTGATTCATTATCTTAACAAAACGAATGGGTGAACTAATTCGTCATCTTAACATAACGAATGGCATCAATCTTATCCAAACTTTGACTCATAGGTCAAAGTCAGACTTGATATGAACATGAATAGTCAACACAAACAGATTCTGAAATTAAACCTCAAATCTCAATGAACTAACATGATATTGGTATCAATCAACTCGGAAACATGGCGCCTACAAACTCAAGTCATCCAATCATTCAAACATCGGGTTTCAAAGGGTGCGATTGATGTATATATACATACGGTTCGTGTTTAACTGATGAACCTATCAGATGTTGATGGATATAGAATTGTTGCGTTTGCTTTGTTTTTTTCCATTTACATAAAGATTTAGGAATACTAGACGAACCGAACAAGTTTTCGTTAATGAACGTACCTTAAACGAGTCGATCTACGAACACGGTCTAGTCTTTGTAACATCCTAAAAATCTTAATATTAAATAAAGAAAGTTGAGTTTTGTCCTCACGTGTTAATATTTAATTAATAATAAATAAAAGAAAAGATCATGGACTTGGAATAATTAAGATGGATTAAAGGGTGATGGGCCTTACGTCCATGTGATTTAAGGAGTATAAATATCTCCTTAAGCCATCCTAAAACCCTAACTCTCATTCTGTCTTTCCCATAATCTCTATACACTCAAAACACACACACACACTCTTACACCACCTCACGGCCGAGAGAGAAAGAGGAAGATTCGAGGCCAAATGAACGTTAGTTTGTGTCAGATCTTTATTATACAAGCTATATC
The DNA here is from genome assembly GCF_021521415.1 of Bidens hawaiensis. Taxonomy (NCBI): domain Eukaryota; kingdom Viridiplantae; phylum Streptophyta; class Magnoliopsida; order Asterales; family Asteraceae; genus Bidens; species Bidens hawaiensis. Next base: position 57,608 of record NW_027500596.1, read on the forward strand.
CAAGATTTAATGTTCATAAACAACCTAACCAAGACCAAACAAACACGTAAAGGTATGTTCTTCGTCTTAAAGTTTACATTTTTATAAACGGTTAGTGTTGAAACTTAAACATAAAGTGGATCGGCTATGAACGAGCATTAAATTGGCAAGCTTGAAATTAAAAACGAACTTAACAAACGTATAGACATGTATGGCTCGTTTAAAAGAAACCCTAGATCTATTTTTGAATCTTTACCATAAAGGTTCATGCCTTATGTTACAAACGGGTCAAGTGTGGGCTAAAACGGGTAAGGGTACATCTATGAGTCCATACCAAGTCAAAACGAGGAGTTAGGAGTAAAACCGGTGGCTCTAACGTTGATAAAAGATCAAACCCGTGACACATTAGTGCAGACCAATTGATTACAATTGAGGTCGCACACAATAAGGTCACATACAACCAAAATCGATTACTTTAAATTGGCTATAATATGACTCGGTCACATTGGAGACTCGATTACATCAACTCGATTACGAACCCTTAGCGTTCACTGTGAGACTCGCATACAATAAACATTGGTCGCATACAATGGATACCCGATGGAATTATGTGCTCGTACACTCACATTCATTGAGTATCTGATACAATAAAACTCGTTGAAATGCTTGATCGATTAGACCTTAAACCAGATTCCATTGTTGGGTTGCTTACAAGCAATCAAGTCAACTTTGTTTCTAAACTCGCATACATCATCTGAGTCACATACAAATCACATTGAATACATGTAGGGTCGAATTCAATCAAACAGTGATTCGAGTACAGCTATAGCCAATCACATTGTCATGGAACTCGCTTACAACAACCAGTTTGATTACATTATACCTTAAACTCGTCAATATCGCACACATTGAGGTGGCATACAATGAGTAATTACAATATATATATATACACTCTCATACACTGGAACCGGATCTCATGGGATTCGCATACATTGACAATCGCATACAACCTTTACTCATTTACAAACCCTTAGACTCGCTTACAACACTTAGATAGATTTCAAGGGCCCATCGATGATAATATGAATCCGAGTTCGCTCACATTGACACCCGTATACGATAGGCCGAACACAAGACTCGCGCTCATGCCCATTGGTTACGAAGGACCCAATTACACTTGTATAAACCTTGAAACAAGTTATGGCCTAATATATAATAGGATTCAGTTACACCCTATATTCGGTCACACTAGTTGAACTCAAAAGCGTACGCACGCAAAGATATACTCGCTTACATACATGTGAGAATCCACTTGGCAACTCGTAAGCATAGTGTAACCTGAATATTTCATATGTATATCTAGATATATAGATAGGCATATATGTATATGGGTACGTACTCTTGATTAGCATGCTTATTAAAGGAAAGAATAATAAAAAAATGAAAAACCAAGTGTATTAGGGTTAGTAATAAATACTCTAGAAAGAGAAAATAATAATATAATAATGGAAAAACCGTATATCAAAGTACCTTTGAGTTTAGGGGTAAATCTACGCACAAGCAATCTAAAACAAGGCCAACGGATTACACCAGACTTAACCATTTTAACAAAAATACAAATAGGAAAGGTATTGACACTGTAACTTATATACAGTTTGCATAGCTAAATTAAAGAAGGGAATAACGATAAACGGAGAAAGAAACAAGATCCAGGTGAGTTTCTAGCCCCATTCCTTGTTATGTTTTCGGGGCTGTGTGCATACTCGATGCGACTTGTTAATACACTTATCCTAAGTGATAAGTGTATGCCATATGTGATGATGTGAAAAGTATAGATAATTGCTTGTCGGTACGTGAATGATCTTCGGATATTGCACGTACTGTCAAGTTATGGATATGAATGTTATGTATAATGTGTGAATGATATATATGTATGTTATGAATGAATGTAAGAGATAGCCAAGTACATAAGAAAGGGACTGAGCCCTAATAATAGGCAAGGCAGAATAGGAACTGGACCCTGATAATATCTAATGTGTAGTGAAACACACTTACTTTCCGTATCATTTTTATCATGTTTTAATTACTTTTTAGTTTAATTATTAAGTTTTATGGTTTGTTTATGCTTGATATTACAAAGATGATTGTTTTCTTGTAGGTGATGAAGTTTGGTGGAAAAAAGAGTTAAATTGAAGAGTTTAGGGGTTTAATTGTGCAACTTTCAAACTTACAAGTCAAGGCCCGACCCAAGCCCACATCTTAAAAGCCTTATATAATGTTATATTAAGTTAATTAAAATGGTTTCCAGCTATTATTCCATCACAAATCCCAAAATCACAAAACCCTAACCCAAAATCCCTAGTTCCGATCGGAACTATTGCAGCCGGCCGGAAAAAGAAGAAAGAAAAAAGAAAGAAAGAGGCGGATGAGGCTGTTGGCGGCTGGAAAAGAAAGAGGAACATCGGGGCAGCAGCTAGGGACCTTTTACATCGTTTGTTTCAGCCATAAACCTTAAGTAAAACACTCATAAACTTTACTTATTTTTCAAGAACCCTAACTTTGTTGATTTGGTCTTTTACTTTGAATTGTTTTGCAGTTGATTGATAGTTTGTCTTGTTATTGATATTGTTTGGATCTTGCATGAGTTTAATCATGTTCAAGTTGATGTTTATGATGTTTTTCTTAAGTATGCATGGCTGTCCAAAATCAATGACTAGCTAAACTTGTTTGTTCTACCTAGGATAGATGATTGTTGAGTGGTTTTGACTTGTTTAATGGATTGTTAATGTTCAAGACTTAAATTATTGATGTAAAGTTTAACTAAACCATAAATTAGATTGTGTGTGATGGCTGTGTTTTATTTGTTATTACTTATAATCCTCTTGCATTAGTTAATTGAATTGGTTTTGATTAATTGATTGCTTGTTAAACTCTTTACTTGGTGTTTTGGGTTTATTTGCGGGGTGTACAACCGTAGGGATAAGTGGGTAATATCATCATCTAAAATCAGTTAAAATACACCTTCTTTGAGACCGAGAGGTGATAAGAAGTAATTTTGTCTCGTTGCTTTTACTTGTTAGAATTAAGACCGCGCGAGAGCGGGTTTTTGTCTTGTCAAGTTTGAGTGTTTATGTGCAATTAGTTGGTTTAATTTGGGTTAAGTTAAATTGTTCCTCTATTCTTGGTTGCGTAGTATTCGTTTCCATTAGGATAGTGTGTCGGTGAGACCGAGAGGTGAGTCGTCATTTGAACACGTTAATAATTGTTTTTCCGGTTTATTCTTTAAAATCAACTAAAATAAGTTAGAGTTTGTTAGAGAGACTGAGAGGTAATTTGACTTTTTTAAACAAGTTTTAGTTGTGTCATCTTTTATAACCGGTGTCGTGAATATTTTCAATCCAATGTCTTGTTATTTTTATCAACATGATTCATTCCTAGGTAGACGTCTTTATTCATTGAATTTAAACCAAAGTTTTCAAAGTATTTTGTCAAAAGTTTTCGTTTAATTAAGTTAAGTAGTTTAATCAATTTTAAATATTAAAAATCATTTAAATTGTTTGTGTGAACTAGGATAGATTGTTTGGTTTTTTAAGCTTAGTTGCGACTTGTGTTTTATTTATATATATATTTTCGCACATCAAGTTTTTGGCGCCGTTGCCGGGGACACGGTTTGAGGCGTATTAAGAACGACTCAAGTTAAGACTTGCCTTGTTTACTACTTGTTTTTCTTATTTGTTTTGTTTGTTAGTTTAAAATAGTTTAGCTTATTATAATTTCTTTTATTTATTTTAATAGTTGTATGCGACGTACTCGATCTCTAGGACCACCAGAAGTTGAAGGATTTCCCGAACCAGAGAGAGAGCTTCTTGAGAGACGTCGTACAAAACCGTCTTCCAGTTCATCTACATCCGTCGGTAATACGTTGTCTTCTACTTTTTCTGAACCCGTCATTAGGGATAGGATTATGGGCGACGCGAATCCACTACCGAGGAGGACAGTTGCAGACCGGGCCCGTCCGGTCGATGCTGGCGCAAGATCCAGCATTGCTCCACCAGCTATAGGAGTTCAAACGACTTGGCAGATTCCATCTAATGTTCTGAACACGATTGCTCATTCTGCTCAATTTCACGGGTTGCTCCACGAGAACCCGCATTCTCATCTCACTCGTATTGCACGTATACGCGACACGTTTCATCTTGCCGGCGTATCCGAAGACGCCATAAAACTCCGAATCTTTCCGTTCTCACTCGTTGATCATGCGAGTCGGTGGCTTGAGTCCCTCCCACAAGGGTCCATTGCTACTTGGGCTGCCATGCAGACCCAATTTCATGAAAAATACGATCCTCCAGCTAAGGCCGTGTAACATCCGAAATTTCTAAAGTAATATTTAATATATTATTTGTCGGGTGAAATAAACGAGTTAGTGGAATGATAATAATAATAGCAAAATATGAAGACTTAGTAGGATAATTAGATGGGATTAGATAAGGACCAAAAGGAAATATGGGCCTTCGGTCCATGGGCTTAAGGGAGTATAAATACCCCCTTAAACCCCAATCATTTCCATTCCATCAATTTATCCATCCTAATCTATACACACTCCAAAACACACACAACCCGAACCAAGATCCAAAGCCGAGGACCCTAGCTCGTTGGTGCTAGATCGTCGTGACGAACCAAAGCAAAAAAACCAGCTCGTGTTCGTAGTTCGACTCAATTACGGTACGTTTATATCGAGAACATGTTCGTTTAGGTTTGGATTAGTATAGAAATGATAGATCTGTGTTTGTATGGTAAAAACGAATCCTACAAAGCTAAACTTACTGAAAATGGTTAAGATTTGATGGGTTAATCGATTGATAAAAGAACCCGTAACCTATATGCCTAAATCGCACACCTTAAACATCGATGTTAGGTCGATTTGATGGTTGGGGTTTGTAGGCGCTGGTCAGACGATTCCGTGGATACCTAAATCGAGTTATTTGGTTAAGAAACGAAGATGATTAAGGACGAACAGTAGCTGCAGCCGACAACTTCGCCTGCAAGCTAAGTTCGCCTGATGAACTTCGCCTGCGAAGCTAAGTTCGCCTGATGACAACTTCGCCTAAAGCTAAGTTCGCCTAAAGCTAAGTTCGCCTAAGGTTTAACTTCGCCTAAAGCTAAGTTCGCCTGATGACAACTTCGCCTGCAAAGCTAAGTTCGCCTAAGGTCTAACTTCGCCTAAAGCTAAGTTCGCCTAAGGTTTAACTTCGCCTAAAGCTAAGTTCGCCTGATGACAACTTCGCCTGCAAAGCTAAGTTCGCCTAAGGTTTAACTTCGCCTAAAGCTAAGTTCGCCTGATGACTGCCCCCGGACTCCCGTTCGTTGTGGGTAGTAATTAAGATTAGAAAGATGATATAAGTAGTGATAGTTAATTGATATGTATACTTGTTATACAGTCAGCCGTGCACAACTGAGGAAAGGGATTACGATTAACGGTGAACGTAACCGTGTTCAGGTGAGTTTCTAGCCCCATTTATGTGTTATGTTTTCGGGGCTGTGTGCATACTCGATATGTTTGTTAATACGCTTATCCTAAGAGATAAGTGTATGCCTTAAGTGAATAATGTGATATGTATGAATGATGGCTTGACGGTACGTGAACGATCTTCGGATATTGCACGTACTGTCAGGTTGTAACGCTAAGTATAAGGTAAGTATGATATGTATGCTTATGTGTATGAATGTGATAAAGTTAATAAAAGAATGAAAGGATGGTTGTATGGTTACGAAGAGGGTACCGGGCCCTAATAATACTCGAGGTATGATGTATGGTTGTATGGTAACGAAGAGGGAATCGAACCCTACTAATATTCGAGAACTAGGGAACCGAACCCTACTAATATTCGAGGAAAGAGGGACCAGACCCTTATAATATCTGTGATGTTAGGGACCAGACCCTTATAATATCTGTGATGTTAGGGACCAGACACTTATAATATCTGTGAGATTATAGGGCGAAAGGCTCTTTGAAACGTATGATTATGTATGTAAAGAAAGTATGAAGGTAAGAATGAAAGTATATGCAATTATGTGTGTATGAAAGAAAGTTAAGAGGTTAAGTATGAAATGTAAGAAGGTATTGTATGATTATATGATTAACTAGAACTCACTCAGCATAGCTGACTTTTAGTATGCACGCAGGTGAGTAGGATGAGGCAGCTCGCTTGAGGAGACACGTGGCACCGTATAAGAGGCTGGCATCGGAAGACTCAAGACGTTTAAGTTTAACGTTTCGTTAATTTCGAAAGACAAAATGATGTTTTAAGACAAGACGTGTTTTGTTATGAAATGTTATATGAAAGCTTTTTTATTCCGCGAATGTTTTAATTAACTCTGATATTTAGAACTGCGTTTATGAGTAAATCCAACACGAAAGTAGGGCTACCGGTAACGGGGCCTTACAAGTTGGTATCAGAGCGAAGTTCGAGAGATTTAAGCATCCTACATGCTTAGACTCGAACAGAGAATGGGATTTAAGTAAGAAAGGAATGAAGATGCCAGTTCAAGAATGCCATGTGTCGCTCAAGCAAGATCAGTAAAGGTAAAGTGTATGATTAAATGATATATGTTAATAAGAAAGAAAAGATATGTGAACGATAGGGATAGGAATAATTGATTGTTTGATTTGACTAACTGCTTAACTAGAACCAGCACAAATAGACTCATAAAGGGAAGTGTATAGGACACGGAAAGCAACGTGATCAGCTAGTCACAGCTGGCCACTGTTATTACCTGTTAGCCTTGCTATCCTTGTACTAAATAGTTCCTTGAGTGATGATGTTTGTGTTTTCCTATTTATAATACGATGGCTGGAACTAGAGACATTGTTGGAGCTGGAGGTCGCACTGGACGACGCGGCAGGCCTCATCGTGCCCAGCAACCTTCGGTTGAGACAGCTTCCAACACCGAAGCTGAAGGAAGCGCAGCTGGAAGAAACCCAGAAAACAATGAAGGAGTTCAACTGGATCCCGCAATTCAAGCAGCTATTGTTCAAGCTGTAGCCACTACTGTGAAGAATATTACTCCGGGAGGGTCTGCTGGAAGCCGTGAAAGAACTGTTGAAGGGGCAGGTGGTAATGGTAGGAAAGATGATGAGAGGGAAAGGGGTGATTCAAGTGAGGTACGGTCTGTGAAAGTTGATGACAGGAAGAGGGGCCGAGGCGGTTGCAACTATAAGTCCTTCAAAGGTTGTGACCCGCCTAAGCTGACTGGTTTAGGAGACGCAATCGCTACTCTTCAGTGGATAACCGCCAAGGATAAAATTATCCGAATCAGCGAGTGTCGTCCCGACCAAGCTGTGGGGTATGCTACTCAGTCATTTGAGGAAGAAGCTATGTATTGGTGGGAAAGGGTGGAGCAGAGAAAGACTAGGGATGAGATCAAGGCGTTGAGATGGGACGATTTGAAAGAGTTGGTGATGAAGAAGTTGTGTGCAGATGCCGAGGTTGAAAGGACGGAGATGAAGTTCCTAAATTTAAAGGCCGGTATGATGACACATCGTGAGTACACCACTGAATTCAACCGCATGTCTAGGCTGGTTCCTGACATGGTGAACACCGAGGCGAAACGGATCAAGTGCTACGTTAGAGGACTTCCCCAGAAGGTCCGCATGTTAGTCAGGGCCAACAAACCTGTTACCTTTGAGTCTGCGGTCGAGTTGGCGGAGATGGTCTATGTTGATCTGACGGCGGATGATGTGGAAGTGGAAGATGAGGAAGAAGGGAAAGGAACTAAAAAAGCTAGGGATGCCGTGGAGCGTGCAGGGAGAAAGACACAGAAGATGGCAGGAAAGGAAGCATGTAAGGTGTGCGGGAAGATGCACTTGGGGGAATGCAAGGCTGGTCCAAATCAGTGCTACCGATGTGGGAGGAAGGGGCACATCTCCCGTGAATGCGCCGAGGACTAGAAGTGTTACAAGTGTGATAAGTCAGGTCACATAGCTAAGGAGTGTGGAGAAGCCGTGACAGTGGGGGAAGGAAGAGGAGACGCGTGAAAGGATGGTCTATTAGCTGCTGAGGAGGTTGCAGGAGAATAAGTGGCATGTCACAGTTGTTTTATGTTTAGTAGTTAAAGAGTGTTTTATGTTACAGTTGAACCTATGTTTGTTTAGCAAGCTTGAATGATTTCCTTTTATGCTATGAAGTACTTGTGATTTCTTGTGATTTTGTATGAACGACCTATGAATTTATCTTGAATGCGTGTTGGTTATGATAAATAGTTGTGTGAGGGTAAAGCGTCGCCTTAGGAGTTAGCGTTATTATATAAAACAAGGTTCCTCGAAAATGTGAGATGAGACTTGGCACATTGAGGGCCTCATGGACAAGCTACCTTAATAGCTAAAACACATGATCACCGCTCGATGACTACAAGTCAGGAGTAAGAAGGATAACCCAGAAAGCAAAGGCGATTCAATAAAGTGTGTAAATATAAGAAGTTTTCCTTTTAAAGAAATAAGCTAGGTTTCGGGGACGAAACCTCTTTAAGGAGGGAAGACTTGTAACATCCCGAAATTTCTAAAGTAATATTTAATATATTATTTGTCGGGTGAAATAAACGAGTTAGTGGAACGATAATAATAATAGCAAAATATGAAGACTTAGTAGGATAATTAGATGGGATTAGATATGGACCAAAAGGAAATATGGGCCTTCGGTCCATGGGCTTAAGGGAGTATAAATACCCCCTTAAACCCCAATCATTTCCATTCCATCCATTTATCCATCCTAATCTATACACACTCCAAAAGACACACAACCCGAACCAAGATCCAAAGGCGAGGACTCGAGCTCGTTGGTGCTAGATCGTCGTGAAGAACCAAAGCAACAAAACCAGCTCGTGTTCGTAGTTCGACTCATTTACGGTACGTTTATATCGAGAACATGTTCGTTTAGGTTTGGATTAGAATAGAAATGATAGATCTGTGTTTGTATGGTAAAAACGAATCCTACAAAGCTAAACTTACTGAAAATGGTTAAGATTTGATGGGTTAATCGATTGATAAAAGAACCCGTAACCTATATGCCTAACTCGCACCCCTTAAACATCGATGTTAGGTCGATTTGATGGTTGGGGTTTGAGGCGCTGGTCAAACGATTCCGTGGATACCTAAATCGAGTTATTTGGTTAAGAAACGAAGATGATTAAGGACGAACAATAGCTGCAGCCGACAACTTCGCCTGCAAGCTAAGTTCGCCTGATGAACTTCGCCTGCAAAGCTAAGTTCGCCTGATGACAACTTCGCCTAAAGCTAAGTTCGCCTAAGGTTTAACTTCGCCTAAAGCTAAGTTCGCCTAAGGTTAAACTTCGCCTAAAGCTAAGTTCGCCTGATGACAACTTCGCCTGCAAAGCTAAGTTCGCCTAAGGTCTAACTTCGCCTAAAGCTAAGTTCGCCTAAGGTTTAACTTCGCCTAAAGCTAAGTTCGCCGGATGACAACTTCGCCTTCAAAGCTAAGTTCGCCTAAGGTTTAACTTCGGCTAAAGCTAAGTTCGCCTGATGACTGCCCCCGGACCCCCGTTCGTTGTGGGTAGTAATTAAGATTAGAAAGATGATATAAGTAGTGATAGTTAATTGATATGTATACTTGTTATGCAGTCAGCCGTGCACAACTGAGGAAAGGGATTACGATTAACGGTGAACGTAACCGTGTTCAGGTGAGTTTCTAGCCCCATTTATGTGTTATGTTTTTGGGGCTGTGTGCATACTCGATATGTTTTGTTAATACGCTTATCCTTAGAGATAAGTGTATGCCTTAAGTGAATAATGTGATATGTATGAATGATGGCTTGACGGTACGTGAACGATCTTCGGATATTGCACGTACTGTCAGGTTGTAACGCTAAGTATAAGGTAAGTATGATATGTATGCTTATGTGTATGAATGTGATAAAGTTAATAAAAGAATGAAAGGATGGTTGTATGGTTACGAAGAGGGTACCGGGCCCTAATAATACTCGAGGTATGATGTATGGTTGTATGGTAACGAAGAGGGAATCGAACCCTACTAATATTCGAGAACTAGGGAACCGAACCCTACTAATATTCGAGGAAAGAGGGACCAGACCCTTATAATATCTGTGATGTTAGGGACCAGACCCTTATAATATCTGTGATGTTAGGGACCAGACCCTTATAATATCTGTGATGTTAGGGACCAGACCCTTATAATATCTGTGATGTTAGGGACCAGACCCTTATAATATCTGTGATGTTAGGGACCAGACCCTTATAATATCTGTGAGGTTATAGGGCGAAAGGCTCTTTAAAATGCATGATTGTGTATGTAAAGAAAGTATGAAGGTAAGAATGAAAGTATATGCAATTATGTGTGTATGAAAGAAAGTTAAGAGGTTAAATATGAAATGTAAGAAGGTATTGTATGATTATGTGATTAACTAGAACTCACTCAGCGTAGCTGACTTTTAGTATGCACGCAGGTGAGTAGGATGAGGCAGCTCGCTTGAGGAGACACGTGGCACCGAATAAGAGGCTGGCATCGGAAGACTCAAGACGTTTAAGTTTAATGTTTCATTAATTTTGAAAGACAAAATGATGTTTTAAGACAAGACGTGTTTTGTTATGAAATGTTATATGAAAGCTTTTATATTCCGCGAATGTTTTAATTAACTCTGATATTTAGAACTGCGTTTATGAGTAAATCCAACACGAAAGTATGGCTACCGGTAACGGGGCCTTACAGGCCGCTCGTTTGCGTAACCAAATTCATTCTTTCCAGATGGAGGACACCGAGAGCTTCTACGAGGCGTGGGAAAGGTTCAAAAATCTACTTGCGTTATGTCCAAACCACGGCCTACAAGACTGGGCGGTTGTCGAGAAGTTCTACAACGGAGTGACGTACGCAACTCAGAGTATGCTCGACACAGCTGCAGGAGGTAACCTACTAACAACGAAGGATACGGATGAGTGCATTGCCTTGTTTAACGGTTTAGAAATGAGTGGATACCAGCGACCACCAGTTAAGAGTACCAAAACCGTCGATTCCCTATCACGCGGCATGCATTCGGTCGACACGAGCACCACACTTGCGGCACAAGTTGAAGCGTTAGCAAAGATCGTGAAGGACTTGCAAGTGAAAAGTAAGTTATGCGAGATCTGTAGAGGGGGACACGATACCGTTCAATGCCCCGTAGGTTTTCAGGAGGAGGCAGTCGACTTCGTTAATAATCCAAACCGAAATCAACATTCTTTCAATTCTTATAATTCGGGGTGGAGAGGTAACCAAAACTCAAACAGGAGGAACGGAAATTAGTCCGGCTTCCAGCAACGTCAGAGCCTATTCCAGGATTCCGGCGAGGGACCGAGTAGTGGGGAGAAGAAGCCCACATTAGAGGAGATGATGGCACAGCAGAAACAGATGCTGTCGCAACTCATGACTCGAGAGGATTCCCGTCGCAAAGAAACTCAAGAGAAATTCCGGGAGCATGAGTCATTCATGAGAAATCAAGGAGCTTCAATTCAAAATCTTGAGCATCAGATGGGAGAGATAGCAAGTCGTCTAAATGAGAGGTCGCCAGGTACACTTCCAAGTAACACTGAACAAAATCCGAAGGCGTTTGCGAAGGATGTGACGACAAGGAGCGGTACGGGGGCACGTAGCGAGCCCGTGATTCAAGAGGCGACGAGAGGAGTCGTTAACGAGCCTGCGGTGGATGTTGAGGAGCAGGTAGACGAGGAGATTCAGTTGGAGTCTCCACCGGCAGGGGTGCATCAAAGGCACAGCCCAGGAAGTACAGCACAGGCCGAGAACCAGCCATCACCCAGCACACCACCGAGAGTCTACAAACCTAGACTCCCATTTCCCGGGAGAGTCCATAGGGATAGAGACGAGGAACATAACTCCAAATTTCTTGATCTTCTGAAGCAACTTCATCTTAATATTCCTTTCCTTGAGGCACTTACGCAAATGCCCAAATACGCAAAGTTTCTTAAGGATATTCTTTCGAACAAAGAGATGTTAGCCGAAGTCTCTTCCATTCCTCTGAGTGCTGGTTGCTTTGCAGTCTTGCAGAGAAAGTTACCAGAAAAGATGTCCGATCCTGGGAGTTTCACAATTCCCTGCATCTTGAGTGATAATACGGTCGTCCATGCGCTGGCAGATCTTGGTGCCAGTATTAATCTCATGCCGTATTCCATGTATCGCAAGTTGGGACTAGGCGAACCGAGGCCTACCCGTATGAGTATCCAGCTTACTGATCGTTCTGTGAAATACCCCCGAGGGGTGGTCGAGAACATGCTTGTTCGTGTCGACAAGTTCATCTTCCCGGTGGACTTTGTCATCCTGGACATGAACGATGACGATAGTGTCCCACTCATTTTGGGCCGACCATTCTTTGCCACTGCACAGGCATTGATCGATGTCTGCGAGGGTAAATTAATCTTAAGAGTTGTGGATGATAACGTCACCTTCGACGTTCGACAGTCACTGAAACACCCCAAGTCTGCTGATGACTCCTTATACTTCATTGATACCATCATGGAGCATGTCGGGGAGTTTTTCAGCGAATTTGTGGATGATCTGCCTCCGTCACCCAGATTCTCGATAAGGAGATTCCGGAGATTGAAATGGTTGCCGTAACCAATCAATCCTTAAATGACGACACCGAGTCGCATACCCCTGAATCTGGCGTGTCTGCTGAGATCGTACGAGACGATCCGATGGACCGACCTTCAGTCGAGAGTCCTCCTCTTTCCTTAGAGCTTAAGGATTTACCTTCCCACCTTGAGTATGCTTTTTTAGATCAAGAGAGGAAGCTTCCGGTTATCATTGCATCTGCGTTGACCGAGGTCGAGAAGGAGAGTTGTTGAGGGTGCTACGAGAGCACAAGGAGGCTATTGCTTGGAAGATTATCGACATCAAGGGTATCAACCCTTCGTTCTGCACTCATAAAATCCTCATGGAGGAAAATTTCAAAATTGTCGTCCAGCCGAAACGGCGGCTTAATCTGAAAATGCAAGAGGTCGTAAAGAAGGAGATCATTGAACTCCTTGATGCGGGGATCATTTTCCCCATTTCTGATAGTGCTTGGGTGAGTCCAGTCCAAGTGGTTCCTAAAAAGGGTGGCATGACTGTCGTCACCAACGAGAGGAACAAGCTTATTCCCACGAGGACTGTGACAGGATGGCGAGTCTGCATCGACTATCGCCGACTGAATGATGCCACCAGGAAAGACCACTTTCCTCTCCCGTTCATTGATCAGATGTTAGAGCGTTTAGCAGGTCAGCAGTATACTGCTTCCTAGATGGTTTCTCCGGGTACTTCCAGGTTCCGATAGCTCCCGACGACCAGGTGAAAACCACTTTCACCTGCCCTTACGGAACGTTTGCTTACAAACGTATGCCGTTCGGACTTTGTAACGCTCCGGCCACATTCCAGAGGTGTATGGTGGCCATTTTCCATGATATGATCGAGGACTCCATGGAGGTGTTCAAGGACGATTTTTCCGTATTTGGGAGTTCCTTCGATCATTGTTTATCAAATCTCGAGAGGATGATGTCCCGCTGCGTTGACACCAACCTAGTCCTTAACTGGGAGAAATGTCATTTCATGGTTCGCGAGGACATTGTTCTAGGTCATTGAATCTCAAGTGCGGGGATAGAGGTTGACCGGACAAAGGTTGAGACCATTTCTAATCTTCCCCCGCCGACTTCTGTGAGATCAATTCGTAGCTTTCTAGGTCATGCTGGGTTCTACCGCCGGTTCATCAAAGATTTTTCTAAAATCGCGAGACCCGTGACCAAACTTTTGGAAAAGGATGCTCCATTTATTTTTTATGAGCAGTGTATCGAGGCGTTTGACCTTCTAAAAGACAAACTAGTTAACGCGTCGATCATGGTTGCTCCCGACTGGTCGTTACCATTCGAGTTGATATGTGACGCGAGCAACTTCGCAGTCGGAGCGGTTCTTGGATAACGGAAGGATAAACATTTCCATCCGATCTATTATGCGAGCCGGACCTTAAATGGCGCACAGGAAAGCTATACCACCACCGAAAAAGAGCTTTTAGCTGTGGTGTTCGCTTTCGACAAATTTAGGTCCTATCTGGTTTTGTCCAAAACGATTGTTTATACGGATCATGCCGCTATTAGATATCTTTTCAGCAAGCAGGATGCTAAGCCTCGTCTTATCCGATGGATATTGTTGCTTCAAGAGTTTGATATAGAGATCCGTGATAAAAAGGGGGCCGAGAATGTGGCGGCTGATCATCTTTCACGACTAGAGGGAGATGATTCAGGAGATTCGGGAGTTAGGATCGACGATCGTTTCCCGACGGAGAGTCTGATGTTTGTTACTGCACAAGAGGAAGGTTTTCCATGGTTTGCTGATTTCGCGAACTTTCTTGCTGACGGATACCTCCCAAAGATGCCTTACCAGCAAAAGAAGAAACTCTTTGCTGACATCAAATTTTACCTTTGGGACGATCCGTATCTTTTCCGCATTGGTGCTGATCAGCTTATTAGAAGATGTGTGGATGTCAAGGAAGGATGGCAAGTTTTGAGCCATTGTCATGTGGGACCGACTGGAGGTCACCACGGTGTGAATTCTACGGCAAAGAAAGTCTTTGATTCTGGTTTTTACTGGCCGTCTATCTTTAATGATGCTCACCTGTTCTTTAAGAGTTGCGATCGTTGCCAGCGTGTCGGCAACATTTCTTCGCGAAACGAAATGCCCCAGAATGCTATTCAAGTTTGTGAGGTTTTTGATATATGGGGTATTGATTTAATGGGACCGTTTCCATCTTCCCGTGGAAACAAATACATACTCGTGGCCGTCGATTACGTGTCTAAGTGGGTTGAGGCCAAAGCTCTACCCACCAATGATGCCCGAGTGGTAGTCCGTTTTCTAAAAAGTCTATTTGCTCGTTTTGGAGTCCCGAAAGCCTTGATCAGTGATCGAGGTACTCACTTTTGCAACTCGCAGATGAATAAGGCGTTGAAGCGTTATGGGGTCACCCATCGGCTTGCGACCGCCTACCACCCACAGACTAGTGGACAAGTAGAAGTGAGTAATCAGGGAATCCCGTATTCTCAAAGAAAACGGTTGGTTCAAATCGTCGGGATTGGTCCGACAAATTAGATGACGCTCTGTGGGCCTTCCGTACAGCCTACAAGACTCCGACTGGTTCCACACCATTTCGGATGATTTATGGGAAGGCCTGTCATCTTCCTGTTGAATTGGAACACCACGCTTCATGGGCCCTTCAAAGGGTTAATCTTGATTTACCCGCCGCAGAGGGTAATCGTTTCCATCAATTACATGAATTAGAGGAGCTCCGGGATCACGCATATGCACAATCATTTCGGTATAAGGAGCATACGAAGGAACTGCATGACAGGAAATTGAAGGGTAATAAGCAGTACAAGTGTGAGGATAAAGTTTTACTGTATAACTCACGGTTGAGGTTATTCCCGGGAAAGTTGAAATCCCGATGGTCGGGACCGTTCACGGTCACTGAGGTTTTCCAGTATGGCACGATTGAGATACAAGACCGAAGCGGGTAGTTTAAGGTGAACGACCATAGATTGAAGCACTACATTGGAGAGCCGATAACTGATCAGACAGTCAAGGTGTTCTGCCTTGACTCATTCACCGAGGAATAGTCGTGATAGATGCATCACTCGGGAGACAGCCCGAGTTGTAGAGTTGTATTATGATTCCCTTTACTTTCTGTTTTTATTTGTTTTATTTCTATTTATAAAAACATAAAAATCCAAAAAAAATTAATAAATAAATATTTAATAAAAATCTCAAAAAAATTAAAAAATTCAAAAACACAAAAATATGTTTACTTCTGATGTTTTTGTTTTCTGTTTCGTACGCCGCTACATGCGAGCGAGTTTGAGTTGTCACAGGTATTATTATGCGCATGGTAGCTCTGATGGCGTTTTGGAACAGGTTCACCCGAGGTTGCGGCCGCGAATGAAATGCTATACGGACGTTCGTTTGAGTCATACACAGCTGATAAAGAATTTGCATCTAAACCAGGGGAGTAACCCGTTCTCTATTTTAATTTCTGTTCTTTAAAGTTTTTATTTTATGCTTTACGTTTTATTTTTATTTTATTTCCTTGATCTCATCGAGGACGATTTCGTTCTAAGTGTGGGAATGGGA
Organism: Bidens hawaiensis; assembly: GCF_021521415.1. Lineage (NCBI taxonomy): Eukaryota > Viridiplantae > Streptophyta > Magnoliopsida > Asterales > Asteraceae > Bidens > Bidens hawaiensis. The sequence continues at coordinate 73,756 of NW_027500596.1, forward strand.
ATTTATTTTACTTAGTTGTAGAAAAAAAAATTAAAAAAAAATTCTAAAAAAATAATAATAATAATAATAATAAAAAGTTTTCACTTGTTTTTCGTTTTCGTACGTTGTTTTTATTAAAAAAAAAAAGAAAAGAAAGAAAAAAAATGTCCCTTGTTTTTAGTTTCTTTTGCATTAAAGTGGGAGATGATGATATTTATCGGAAATCGGTTTTTCAAACTACTAATAATATGAGATAAATAAAAGAAAACGCACTTAACTTGGGATGTGTCGGTAGGCTCAGCCTTGAAAATGAAAGGGCAAATTTGATAAAACGGTTAAACGGAAATCTTTTGTGGGTAAAGCGTTTTGTCCGTGGAAAATAAGCAATGAAAGGTCGGGCCATACTCAAGCCTCAAATTTTGGTATGAAAAAATTGGAAATATCATGAGTTTTTAAAAAATTTGAACACGTTATCATATGATGCTTGGGTAGGTTTAACGTTAGAGTATGCCGTGTAGCCTGTGATATAAATCTTAAAATGCTAGTTTAGTGTTTTACACCTCATCGGCGTATGGTTTTATAACCTTAAATCCTGTATTGATGGGATGCTTCGGGTCCGGAGACCATGGGTCTGTATGCAATCTATTTAGCTGGGTATTCATAATTCCTAAGTGGGGTTGTAGATATTTAAAAATAAAGCCAAAGAGCAAACCCTTATAAGTCTATAAACATGATCACAAAAAGTACGAAAGTACAAATACACTACAGACTTGATCATTCATGCTGTTAGTCATGTGGGGTCCCCTTGCTCGCGTCTCATTACCATTAAGAAACGGACCACAAGGGACACGCTACATGTAAGCCCTACAGATAAAATTTTGCATACTCACCTATGGTTATGGATTTGGGGTATTGCTTGATAACGGGGGTATGTCATGTTGTGGGGAGCACTAGCTATAAATAATTGAACCTTAATCATATCTAATGGCTACTTGGTAGACTTTGATGCTTAAGCTTAGGTGGATAAACAATACCCTTGATCGTCTTAACTATTCATAAATATGGAGCAACAAAGTTTTAATTCTGCTAATTTTGAGGTTTAAGTCAAGTTGGGGTGGTCTGGTCCGGTAAAAGCAGAAAATAAGCGGGTCTTAATTGTGTAAACCACTAAGTAATATTATTGTCGGATCTTATTTGTCCCGGTAAAGATTAAGGCATGGGTTTAGGTGGACAACAATATCGATGATCGCGGTTTTTGCGTTTTTCTGAGCTTTAAAATATAACCTATATGTTTGATTTAACTTTGATTTTCCGATTCTGATCCAACTGCATTAGACTTTTTCAGGGACGAAAAAGGTTTAAGTGTGGGGATGTTTGATGTGTAGTGAAACACACTTACTTTCCGTATCATTTTTATCATGTTTTAATTACTTTTTAGTTTAATTATTAAGTTTTATGGTTTGTTTATGCTTGATATTACAAAGATGATTGTTTTCTTGTAGGTGATGAAGTTTGGTGGAAAAAAGAGTTAAATTGAAGAGTTTAGGGGTTTAATTGTGCAACTTTCAAACTTACAAGTCAAGGCCCGACCCAAGCCCACATCTTAAAAGCCTTATATAATGTTATATTAAGTTAATTAAAATGTTTTCCAGCTATTATTCCATCACAAATCCTGAAATCACAAAACCCTAACCCAAAAACCCTAGTTCCGATCGGAACTATTGCAGCCGGCCGGAAAAAGAAGAAAGAAAAAAGAAAGAAAGAGGCGGATGAGGCTGTTGGCGGCTGGAAAAGAAAGAGGAACATCGGGGCAGCAGCTAGGGACCTTTTACATCGTTTGTTTCAGCCATAAACCTTAAGTAAAACACTCATAAACTTTACTTATTTTTCAAGAACCCTAACTTTGTTGATTTGGTCTTTTACTTTGAATTGTTTTGCAGTTGATTGATAGTTTGTCTTGTTATTGATATTGTTTGGATCTTGCATGAGTTTAATCATGTTCAAGTTGATGTTTATGATGTTTTTCTTAAGTATGCATGGCTGTCCAAAATCAATGACTAGCTAAACTTGTTTGTTCTACCTAGGATAGATGATTGTTGAGTGGTTTTGACTTGTTTAATTGATTGTTAATGTTCAAGACTTAAATTATTGATGTAAAGTTTAACTAAACCATAAATTAGATTGTGTGTGATGGCTGTGTTTTATTTGTTATTACTTATAATCCTCTTGCATTAGTTAATTGAATTGGTTTTGATTAATTGATTGCTTGTTAAACTCTTTACTTGGTGTTTTGGGTTTATTTGCGGGGTGTACAACCGTAGGGATAAGTGGGTAATATCATCATCTAAAATCAGTTAAAATACACCTTCTTTGAGACCGAGAGGTGATAAGAAGTAATTTTGTCTCGTTGCTTTTACTTGTTAGAATTAAGACCGCGCGAGAGCGGGTTTTTGTCTTGTCAAGTTTGAGTGTTTATGTGCAATTAGTTGGTTTAATTTGGGTTAAGTTAAATTGTTCCTCTATTCTTGGTTGCGTAGTATTCGTTTCCATTAGGATAGTGTGTCGGTGAGACCGAGAGGTGAGTGTAGGTCCCCCTGGGGCGTCGCTGATCGATACGAGATCCGCACGAGGTCTAGGAGTGCGGAATCCTCCTAGACTCGTAATTGGTGTAAAGATGAAGAACACAAACACGTACACGAACAAATACACGAACAAATACAAGAACGGGATAAACAAATCTGCAGATTCTTTATAATAATAATTAAACAAACACGTTACATACCGTAACATAAACAGAAACACGTCCGACCCGAGGTGAGCTCTACCTCGGGTCGTCCCACACGGCTCACTCTCTCGGTATCTCTCTAGCTAATTAATCTTATCACACAATACTCTGATTTCTGGATATCTAACCCTAAACACGACACACATATATATATATAACTTCACGGGCTTGGGCCTGCAGGCGAAGTTGTTACAACTTCGCCTATGGCGAAGTTGTTATAACTTCGCCTATGGCGAAGTTGTTCTAACTTCGCCTGTGGCGTTCCGCTGGTCAGAATTGCATAGCGACGGTCACAAAATGCACCAACAGACTCCCCTTTGACCGTTGCTCTCAATTCTAACAAACACGAAAGATCATTTGTTACAAAAACATGCACCAACAGACTCCCTCTTAACTAATGATCTTCTATTTGCCCTTCAACCAGCCGTGTCTGAAACTGTCATGTAGCTTCACAAATCTACCAATCACCCAGCGTCTTCCATATCAGATCTCCCCTTCAGTGTAAGCTTCTCCGACTATAACGATTGAGGTCTTTGAAATGCATGCATCCTCGTGCCAATAGATCATCTCAACCAATCACGTGAGTCCATCTGACTTCACCAACACGTGAAGTTGGGGGTCCTCCACAACTTCACCAACTCGTCGGCATACGATAAGGTTTAATCTTCAACTACTCAACATCAAGTGATCAATTTCATCACAAAACCACCTTGACAGAATCTAACACATGACCATTAATTAATCCGAAGCATCTTCAATCACCAGGGATAACGATCAAGAACATAAACACTTTAGTTCCCGATTAAATCCAACTTGTTCCAGAATTTTCACTCTAATAAATAAGCATCACGTTTCAGGATCCAATTCTCGAACGCCTTGAAAATAACATAAATAATATGCTCTGACCGCAATCCAGTAATGACAAAAACCTTCAGTTCAATTTGACTTTCTTCAGTTGGTCAACCTCAAACAACAACAATTTCATTGCCCACAAATACCCAAATATGTGTCAATATCCAGTTTCAATCAATATCCCATTCACAAACTCAACTCCATATCCAAAGTTGACACGTATTTGTTCACACGTAAGACCCAGAGATAACAAGTTTCACTCGTTGACGGAACAACATCTTCGGTCTCACAATAATCGTGTACACCTGGCCATACAGACGAAAACTCCAAAACACTCTTTTTTTTTTTTTTCTCGTTAACTTCGCCTAAAGTTAACTTCGCCTGTCCATAACTTCGCCTGGCTATAACTTCGCCTGGCTAAAACTTCGCCTGTCAATAACTTCGCCTGTCCATAACATCGCCTGACTGATAAGCGAACTTGAGAAGGTAGGCGAAGTTGTGGATAACTTTGCTTAACCTTATATCTTCGCTGAAACCCTACTAACAGTGACGGCAACTTCGCCTGATGAACAATAACTTCGCCTGCGGCGCTGTTCGGCCAGAAACGCACAGAAACGTGCCAGAAACACCAAAACGCAGATCTCGAACCATAGCATAAGAGCCTAAGGCTCTGATACCACATGTAGGTCCCCCCGGGGCGTCGCTGATTGATACGAGATCCGCACGAGGTCTAGGAGTGCGGAATCCTCCTAGACTCGTTTATTGGTGTAAAGATGAAGAACACAAACACGTACACGAACAAATACACAAACAAATACAAGAACGGGATAAACAAATCTGCAGATTCTTTATAATAATAATTAAACAAACACGTTACATACCGTAACATAAACAGAAACACGTCCGACCCGAGGTGAGCTCTACCTCGGGTCGTCCCACACGGCTCACTCTCTCGGTTTCTCTCTAGCTAATTAATCTTATCACACAATACTCTGATTTCTGGATATCTAACCCTAAAAATGACACACATATATATATATAAACTTCACGGGCTTGGGCCTGTAGGCGAAGTTGTTATAACTTCGCCTATGGCGAAGTTGTTCTAACTTCGCCTGTGGCGTTCCGCTGGTCAGAATTGCATAGCGACGGTCACAAAATGCACCAACAGTGAGTCGTCATTTGAACACGTTAATAATTGTGTTTCTGGTTTATTCTTTAAAATCAACTAAAATAAGTTAGAGTTTGTTAGAGAGACTGAGAGGTAATTTGACTTTCTTAAACAAGTTTTAGTTATGTCATCTTTTATAACCGGTGTCGTCAATATTTTCAATCCATTGTGTTGTTATTTTTATCAACATGATTCATTCCTAGGTAGACGTCTTTATTCATTGAATTTAAACCAAAGTTTTTAATGTATTTTGTCAAAAGTTTTCGTTTAATTAAGTTAAGTAGTTTAATCAATTTTAAATATTAAAAATCATTTAAATATTATTTTGGAGAGTCTTAGTTAGAATTTAGTAATTAAAAACGTTTTCACGTGTCTTCGAGTTCGATATCCGGACTTTCCTTATCTGTGCTATACGCGATCGGTACACTTGCCGTTTGTGTGAACTAGGATAGATTGTTTGGTTTTTAAAGCTTAGTTGCGACTTGTGTTTTATTTATATATATATATTCGCACATCAATATCCGAGGCAGAATAGAGACCGAGCCCTTTATTAATCATGAGGCAGAAAAGGGACCGAGCCCTTTTGAAATCGCGAGGCAGAAAAGGACTGAGCCCTAATAATACTCAACGCAGAAAAAGGCACCAGACCCTAATAATATCCGAGGCAAAATAGAATAATGTAGAGTAGAATTTATAATAAAGTATGAAGATAAGCATATATACTATGAATGAAGTATGAGAATATGAAATATGTATGAAAGTATGTATCAGAGGATGTATTGTATTTTGTATGATTAACTAGAACTCACTCAGCGTAGCTGACTTTTAGTATGCGCGTATGCAAGTAGATTGAGATTGCTAGCTTGAGCGGGACACGTGGAAGGAGAATAAGAGATTGACACTTGAAGACTCAAGACATTTATTAAATTATGTTTTGATTTGAAAGATAATATGTTGGATAAGACAAAGTTATCGATTAATGTGTAATGTTTTATGAAAATTTAAATATTCCGCGAATGTTTTTATTAACTCTGATGATTAGAACTATGTTAATGAGTAAATACAATGTCCAAATGTGAGGTACCGGTAACGGGGCCTTACAAGTTGGTATCAGAGCAAAGTTCGAGAGATTTAAGCATCTTACATGCTTAGACCTCGAACAGAGAATGGGATTTAAGTGAGAGAAGAAGAAGATGCCATTTCAAGAATGCCATGTGTCACTCAAGCAAGCTTAGTGAAGGTAAAGTGTATGATTAGATAATAACTGTTAATGTTAGCTTAATTGCTAAAGAAAGGATATGTGAATGCTAGGGATAGGATTTCTTGATTGTTTGACTGTTTAACCGTTTAAGGTTAGAATAAGCACAAATAGACTCATAAGAGGAAGTGTATTGGACACGGAAAGTAACGTGATCAGCTAATCACAGCTGGCCACTGTTATTACCTGTTAGCCTTACTATACTTGTACTAAATAGTTCCTTGAGTGATGACGTTTGTGTTTCCTCTTTTAGAATACGATGGCTGGAACTGGAGGAATTGTGAGAGCTGGAGGAAAGAACCGCGGAAGGAGCGGGAAGAGATGGTAAGAAGGATAACGACAGAGAAAGGGGGGCCTCAAATGTCGTTAAGTCTGTGAAAGTTGATGATAGGAGGGGGGGGCGAGGTGGGTGCAACCTACAAGTCATTTGTGGGTTGTGAACCGCCGAATCTAACTGGTCTTGGAGACGCAATTGCTACTCTCCAATGGATAACCACTATGGACAAGGTTATCCGCATTAGTGAGTGTCGTCCCGATCAAGCCGTCGTTTATGCCACCCAATCATTTTGTGATGAGGCAATGTATTGGTGGGAGTCGATTGAGCAGAGGAAGAGTCCAGAGGAAATCAAGGAAATGAAGTGGGACGATCTGAAAGAATTGGTGATGAAGAGGTTTTGTGCTGACGCCGAAGTTGAAAGGAGGCGAACATGAAGTTTCTGAAGTTGAAAGCTGGGACGATGACACATCGTGAGTATACCATTGAGTTCAACCAAATGTCTAGGTTGGTACTCTATATGGTCAACATTGAGGCTAAGAGAATCAAGTCCTATGTAAGGGGATTGCCACAAAAAGTCCGCATACTAGTCAGAGCGAATAAACCTGCTACTTTTGACTCTTCTGTTGAACTCGCAGAGATGGTTTATGAGGACCTGGCGGTGATGATGTTGTGGTGGGGGAAGAGAAGAAAGATAAGAAGTGATTCGCCCCTGTTAAACGACCCGGTACTCAGTTATGGAACTCCAAGGATAAGAAATAGAAGGTGTGGGAGATAATATCGTGCAAGACTTGTGGCAAGGTACATAGTGGTGAGTGCAAATAGGGTAAGGGTTAAGAAGTTTGTTATAAGTTTGGGAAGAGTCATGCTAGGGAGTGAAAGTTTTGAGACCAATGCTTGCTGCAAGTGCGGGAAGGTGGGGCATTACGCTCTAGATTGACTATAAGGTCCGCATGCTATAAATGCGGTAAGACGGGTCACTTTTCTAGGGAATGCACTGAGGGTGAAGCTGGAGGGAGCGGAAAGAAAGATGTTGAACCATCAAGGCCAAAGACCAGAGCCTACATGCTGACTCAAGAACAAGCCAAGCAGATTCCAGATGTCTTCGCAGGTACGTTTCTATTAAACGGTGTTTCCCGCTTCTGTATTATCTGATTCGGGTGCGAACAAAAGTTTCTTAGCCACGCCATTTAGTAAATTAGCTAAAATGAAATGTTTCCAAGTGTCTGAAACTTTTATAGTAGAAAACCGCTAGTGACACTTCGGTTAAAATAATGAAAATGGTTAAGGACTGTAAGATAGAGTTAGAGGGACATGAGTTCCCTGTCAGTTTGTACGTTATGACATTAGGAGTGTTCGATGTGGTTTTAGGAATGGATTGGTTGTCTGAGTATGAGGTTCAGATAGTATGTAAGAGTAGGATAATAAGGTTAAAGTCCTTGGATGGTAGTGTGGTGATGGTTTATGGGGAAAAGGAAAGTTTTGGCTTAACGTCATTTCGATGATAAAGCTGAGGGTCTGTTAAGGCGAGGGTGCGATGCCTACCTGGCGTATGTTGTCAGCGCTAACGGCCGAGATGAAAGCAATGAAAGATGTTCCTATCGTGCGCGACTACCCAGAAGTATTCCCTGAGGATCTTCCGGGGTTGCCACCGGAGCGAGAGATAGAATTCCAGAAATATTAGTACCCAGGAGCCCAACCGTCACGAAAGCGCCTTACTGACTAGCACCGTCCGAGATGAAAGAATTGTTGTCCCAACTGCAAGAACTCCCTGACAAGGGTTTTATTAGACCAATTGTTTCCCCGTAGGGCGCACTAGTGTTATTCGTGAAGAGAGTGATGGGAGTATGAGAATGTGCATTGACTATCGTGAGTTGAACAAGCTTACGGTAAAGAATAGATATCCTTTGCCAAGGATTGATGATCTGTTTGACCAACTGGAAGTTTCAAGTTGGTTCTCACGGATAGATCTCAGATTAGGCTATCACCAACTAAAGTTGAAAGAGGCAGACATCCTAAGACATCGTTTCGTACGCAATATAGACACTCGAGTTTCTCGTAATGTCATTCGGTCTAACGAATGCTCCCGCAGCATTTATGGACATGATGAGTAGGGTGTGTTGGCTGATGTTGGATAAGTCGGTAATCGTCTTTATCAATGATATATTGATTTATTCAAAGAGTGAGACCGATCATGCTTAGCACCTGAGAGAGGTTTTGGAGACTCTGAAGAAGGAGAAGTTGTACGCTAAGTTCTTGAAATACGTGTTCTGGTTGCGAGAAGTGCAATTCCTAGGTCACATGATTAATCCTGAAGGGATTACCGTGGACCTGCTAAGATTGAGGCGATAACGAATTGGAAAGACTCTTCCGAATCCGACTGATATACGAAGCTTCCTAGGTTTAGCTGGCTACTATAGGAGATTCATCGAATGTTTCTCCAAGATAGCCGCACCGTTAACCTGTATGACCCGAAAGATGGTAGTATTCAGTTTGGGTAAGTTCCAAGAAGAAGATTTCGAGGAATTAAAGAAGAAAATCACACAAGCTCCAATCCTTGCTCTACCCGATGGTGATGTGGATTTGGTTGTTTGTACTGATGCTTCGTATCGTGGGTTAGGTAGCGTGTTGATGTCACGAGGAAAAGTGATAGCATACGCTTCTAGACAGTTGAAAGTCCATGAGAGTACTTACCCGACGCATAACTTAGAGCTAGCAGCAGTTGTACATGCTCTCAATATATGGAGGCATTATCTGTATGGTACTAAGTGTACCATTTACACAGTAAAGTTTAAAGTATTTCTTCGAGCAGAAGGAATTGAACATGAGATAGAGAAGATGTCTAGAGTTGATTAAGGACTACGACTGAGACATTAACTATCCTGGTAAAGCTAACGTGGTTGCCGACGCACTAAGTTATAAGAATGAGGAAGTCATTGCAACAGTGAAGTCATACCAACTGATCATGAATTCAAGTCTTTTTGAAGAAATCATCAAAGTGCAGTCGGAGGTGTTAACAGATGAAGGGTTAGTGAAGAAAGAAATAATTTATGACCAACAAGAGGAGTTGATGGAACACACGCATTGTGTTAAGAATAGGTTTGACCGTATGTGGATCCCACGCCATAGAGATCTTAGATGACGAATCTTAGATGAGGCTCATAAGTCAAGATACTCAATTCATCCAGGAACTACTAAGATGTACCAAGATTTGAAAAGAGACTACTGGTGGCCAGGAATGTAAAACGATGAAGTGGATTATGCTAGTAAGTACTTAACTTGTTTACCAGTCAACACCCGAACATCAGAAGCCTTATGGGAAGATGCAACCGCTTGAGATACCTGAATGGAAATGGGAACACATCACCATGAAATTCATAGCTAAGCTACCTCGTACATCTAACCGTCATGATACCATCTAGGTGATTGTGGACCACTTGACCAAGAGTGCTCACATTCTGCCTATACAAGAGGCTATCTCGTCAGAAATGTTAGCAAGCTTGTTCATAAAAGAGTTGTGACTAAGCATGGAATGCCATTATCAATCGTGTCTGATAGAGACACTCAGTTACTTCGAGGTTTTGGAAGAGGTTCCATGAAGCTATGGGAATAAGATTGAACACCAGTACAGCGTATCATCCTCCAACAGATGGACAGTCTGAAAGGACGATCCAAACCCTTGAGGATATGCTACGTGCTTGTGTTTTGAATTTTGGCGGAAGTTGGGATGACCATCTGCATTTGGCAGAGTTCTCCTATAAAAACTGTTACCATTCAAGTATTTGTATGCCACAGTTTGAAATGCTCTATGGTAGACGATGTATACCCCGGTTTGTTGGGGAAAGATTGGTCAGAAAGAAGTGGGAAGCCTAGAAGTTGTTCATGAGGCATCTTCTAAGTTTGATCAGATTAAGGCTAGAATGAAAGCTGCTCAATACAGACAGAAGTCGTATGCTGATAAGCGGCGACGACCGATTGAGTTTAACGTTGGTGACAATGTGATGCTCAAGGTCTCGCCTTGGAAAGGAATCATTTGTTTCAGAAAAAGGGGAAAGTTGAGTCCGAGGTACATTGGCAGTTTAAGATTATAGATCGTGTGGGTAAAGTGCTTATAAGCTGGAGTTACCCAACGAGTTAGAAGGAATTCATTCAACCTTCCATGTTTTGCATATGAGAAAATGTCTAGCTGATGACACGTCTCACGTGCCATTGATGGACATCGAGGTTGATGAACAGCTGAACTAAGTTGAGCAACTGGTAGAGATTGTCGATCGCAAGGAGAAGCAGCTTCGTCACATGGTTATACCTTTAGTGAAAGTGATATGGAAGCATTGCAAGGGATCAGATGCCACCTGGGAAACTGAGGATGAGATGCGCAAGTTTTACCTCGATCTGTTTAAGTAATAGTTAGGTTTCGAGGACGAAACCTCTTAAGGAGGGAAGACTTGTAACATCCTAAGAATCTTAATATTAAATAAAGAAAGTTGAGTTTAGTCATCACGTGTTAATATTTAATTAATAATAAATAAAGGAAAAAGATCATGGACTTGGAATAATTAAGATAGATTAAAGGGTGATGGGTCTTAGGTCCATAGGGCCTCAAGGAGTATAAATATCTCTTTAAGCCATCCTAAAACCTTAACTCTCAATCCATCTTTCCCATAATCTCGAGGCCAAACGAACGTTAGTTTGAGTTAGATCTTTATTATACAAGCAATATACAAGATTTAAAGTTCAAAAACAAGCTAACCAAGACCAAACGAACACGTAAAGGTATGTTCTTGATCTTAAAGTTTACATTTTTATTAAAGCTTAGTCTTGAAACTTAAACATAAAGTGGATCGGCTATGAACGAGCATTAAAGTAAGCAAGCTTGATATTAAAAACGAACTTCACAAACGTAAAGACATGTACGCTCATTTAAAAGAAACCCTAGATCTGTTTTGAACGTTTACCATAAAGGTTCATGCTTTATGTTACAAACGGGTCAAGTGTGGGCTAAAACGGGTAAGGGGACGTCTATGAGTCCATACCAAGTCAAAACGAGGAGTTAGGAGTAAAACGGGTGGCTCTAACGTTGATAAAAGATAGAACCCGTGACCCATTAGTGCAGACCATTCGATTACAATTGAGGTCGCACACAATACGGTTGCATACAACCAAAATAAATTACTTTAAATCGGTTATAATATGACTCTGTCACATTGGAGAGTCGATTACATCAACTCGATTACAAACCCTTATCGTTCACTATGAGACTCGCATACAATAAACATTGTCGCAGACAATGGATACCCGATTACATTGTGTGCTCGTATACTTGCTTACATTAAGGATCTGACACAATAAAACTCATTGAAATGCTTGATCGATTAGACCTTAAACCCTATTACAATGATGGGTCGCTTACAAGTAATCAAGTCAAATGTGTTGCTAAACTCGCATACATCATATGAGTCGCATACAAATCATATCTAATATATGTTGGGTCACATTCAATTAAACAGTGATTCGAGTATAGCGATAGCCAATCACATTGTCATGGAACTCGCTTACACCAACCAGTTTGATTACATTAGACCTTAAACTCGTCCATATCGCATACATAGAGTCGCATACAATGAGTTACAATATATACACACACACACAAACACACACACACACTCGCATACACTTGAACCCGATCTCATGGGATTCACATAAATTGACAATCGAATACAGCCTTTACTCATTTACAAACCCTTAGACCTCGCTTACAACACTTAGATATATTGCAAGGTCCCATCGATGAAAAAATGAATCTGAGTTCGCTCACAAGACTCGCATGCATGCACATTGGTTACGAAGGACCCAATTACACTTGATTACACCTGGAACCAAATTAAGGCCTAATATATAATAGGATTCGGTTACACCCCTATATTCGGTCACACTAGTTGAACTCGAAAGCGTGCGCACGTAAAGATATACTCGCTTACATGCGTGTGAGAATCCACTTGGCAACCCGTAAGCATTATGTAACCCGAATTTTTCATATGTATATGTAGATATATAGATAGACATGTATGTATATGGGTACGTATTCTTGATTAGCATGCTTAAGAAAGGAAAGAATAATAAAACAATGAAAAACCTAGTGCATTAGGGTCAGTAATAAATACTCTAGAAAGAGAAAATATTAATATAATAATGGAAAAATCCTATATCCAAGTACCTTAGAGTTAAGGGTAAATCTACACAAAAGCAATCTAAAACAAGGACAATGGAATACACCAGACTTAACCATTTAACAAAATACAAATAGGACAAGTATTGGCACGTGTAACTTATATAAGATTAGCAGAGCTCAATTAAAGAAGGGAATAACGATAAACTGAGAAAGAAATATGATCCAGGTGAGTTTCTAGCCCCATTCCTTGTTATGTTTTCGGGGCTATGTGCATACTCAATGTGACTTGTTAATACACTTATCCTAGTGATAAGTGTATGCCATATGTGATGATGTGAAAAGTATAGATAATTGCTTGTCGGTACGTGAACGATCTTCGGATATTGCACGTACTGTCAAGTTATGTATATGAATGTTATGTATAATTTATGAATGATATGTATGTATGTTGTGAATGAGTGTAAGAGATAGCCAGGTACAGAAGAAAGGGACTGAGCCGTAATAATACTCAAGGCAGAATAGGGGACCCGGACCCTGATAATATCCGAGGCAGAAAAGGCACCGAGCCTTTATAAAATCTCGAGGCAAAAGGGGAATAAGCCCTAATAATACTCAACGTAGAAAAAGGGACCGGACCCTAATAATATCCAAGACATAATAGAATAATGTAGAGTAGAATTTAGAATAAAGTATGAAGGTTAGCATATATATTATGAATGAAGTATGAGAATATAAAATATGTACGAAAGTATATAGTAGAGGATGTATTGTATGTTGTATAATTAATTAGAACTCACTCAGTGTAGCTGACTTTTAGTATGCGCGCAGGCAAGTACATTGAGACAGCTAGCTTGAGCGGGACACGTGGCAGGAGAATGAGAGACTGGCACCTGAAGACTCAAGACGTTTATTAAATTATGTTTTATTTTGAAAGACAATATGTTGGATAAGACAAAGTTTATGGATTAACGTGCAATGTTTTATGAAAGTTTAAATATTCCGCGAATGTTTTTATTAATTCTAATGATTAGAACTATGTTATGAGTAAATCCAACGTCCAAAATGTGAGGCACCGGTAACGGGGCCTTACAGTCTTGATGTTGGTTTGGTTCGTCACAACTTCTAGCACCCACGGGTTCAGGTTTTCACCTTCAGATCTCTGCTCGGGATATAGGATGGCGTTTGACTGTGTTTTAAAGGTGTAGCTATGGTGTAGAGATGGATAAAATGGAAAGGATTAGGTTTAAGGGGTATTTGTACTCCTTTAAGCCCATGGACCTAGGGCCCCTTCCATCTCTTATTCCATCTTCTAGAGTCCAAGCCCACCCACTTATAGTTTATTATCTAAAACGATACACGACACATTATTGAATAAATGAAATTTTCTTTTTATTATTATAACCGGAAGTAGCATGTTACATAATGGTCCTTGCAAAACAGACTGCAACTTGAAAAAACTACTTTTTTTTCAATAGAGGCGAAAGTTTCTTATCTGAAGGTGTTAAACCCAAAATGAATTGTATAAGTGGGATAACCAGTATTAGTACCTGAAATAACTTTTACTTTAACAAAACGCCTACCCAAATTAATTACTCGCAATCTTGTAACATCCCGGTATTTACTAGAATATTATTTAATATATTAATTAAGCTGGAAGAATTAATTTGAGTTAGTAAAGGACTAATAAAATAATAATAATAATAAAGACAGAAGATGGTAGGCTAGTTAAATGAAATGGATTATGGACTAAAAAGGAAAGGTGAGCCTGAGGTCCATGGGCTTAAGGGGGTATAAATACCCCTTAAACCCTAATCCTTTCCGTTTTTATCCATCTCTACACCATAGCCTACAGATTCAAAAAAACACACTTAAGCCAAACAATTATCTACTCGACTACATTCAACGATCGAGACCAACCGAAAGTAAGAAATAATTTATCTCAGTTGAACCAACATATTAGAACACGACATCGCAACCCCGTGATGCCGTATGAGCCGCTTGGATCTAGATCTAGCTTTATTCGGGTGTTTACCCAACCAAAGAACGAGCTTAAGGATCACCTTAGCTCATATCTGAACACCCCAACGCTACTTATTTCATAAACGATCAAACCCCGACCAACCGTGGTTGTTAACGGCGTCTGATGACGCCGGAATCGATGAAAAACCTCAAAAACGCGTAATAAGGAGCTGAACTGGACTTATACGCCATATGAGTCCAGGCAGCGTATAAGTTTAGGTAGCGTGTAAGTCAAGCGTGCATGTATGTTCCGTATAAGCCAAGCAGCATGTTAGTTATGTAGCAGCGTGTCTGCTACGTATAAGTCACAACGTATATGTATATATGTAGTATGTATGTATGTAGATGTATATGTATTACTTATGAGATGGATGACTTATACGCCAAAGGAACTTATATTCCCATAGTGACTTATATGCCAATAGTAAACTTATACGGACTTGATACGATTTTATAAAATAAACAAAAGATGGACAGCGTATACGTATGTAAACCATAGACATGGACTTATACGATATATGAGCTAAAGATAAGTAAATAATTAATAATGAAAGGTAACGTTTAAAATGAGAATTTTATTTGATTAAATAATTGAACTTCGATTTCTGATGAGGTTTTTAGTATTTACTTATTAATAAAAATAATATTTTTCCAAGCTTACCTGGCAGCTTAACCCCAGCCAGGGGCTCAGCCCCTTGGACCATGCTAGGGCTGCCCGCCTCTAGAACCCTGCTGCTAGGGGCGCCGCCCCCGAATCCCCGTAGCTAGTGGTTACAATAACTTAGAAGTACGGTATAACTAGAAGTAGTTAATTGATTCTATAATTAATACACAATTAGCCGTGCACAGCTGAAGAAAGGCATAACCGTAAATTCATAAAGGAATCGCTTACATGTGACTTTCTAGCCCCATTTTCTTGTTATGTTTTTGGGGCTATGTGCATACTCAATGTGATTAGTTAATACACTTACCTTAAGTGTAAGTGTATGCCTTATATGTTTTTTGTGAAAGTTATGAATGAATGCTTGATGGTACGGTTAACGATATTCGGATATTACATGTACTCGCCACGTGATAGTTTGAAGATGTGATTATTATATATGATGTATGGATGATGTATCTATGTTATGTAAGAAAGTTATAAATAAATATAAAAGAATGGTAAGGTATGGAAGGGACCGAGCCCTAATAATACTCGAGGGAGAAGGGACCGGACCCTACTAATATCTGAGGTAGAATGGGACCGAGCTCTAATAATACTCGAGGAAGAAGGGACCTGACCTTAATAATATCCTAGGAAGATAAGGGACCGAGCCCTAATAATACTTGAGGCAGTAGGTTGTAATGCTCTTTAAAATGTATTAGTATGTAAAGTAAAAATTAAATATAAAAGTATGAAAGAAAGAAAGAAAGAAGGAAGAAAGAAGGTATATACTTATGTGTGTGCGAAAAAAAAGATAAGAAGGTTAAGTATATAATATGTATCTTCGGATGCGTATGTATAAATATGTGAACAATTGTATGTTACCTGATTAACTAGAACTCACTCAGCACAGTTGACTTTTAGTATGCACACAGGTGAATGACTGAAACAGTTAGCTTGAGGGAGACACATGACAGGGGCGAACGCGGCTAGCATATGAAGATTTGTCATGATGTTTAAATAAGATACTTATATGTTCTGTTTTTTAAAGACAAGTTTGAATGTTTTTGTAACGAATGGTTAAAGTTTTATCTATTCGTGAATGTTTAATATAACTCTGATATTTAGAACTATGTTTATGAGTAAATCCAACGCCAATGTGGGGCGCTGGGAACGGGGCCTTACAAAGCTAGTTCATTACACAAGCCTTTCTTCTGATTCATATTCCTTAGTAACATTATTAGCACACCGACCTTTAGAACCAATCTATGAGTTAAAATAATTTTGGTCTTTTTGATTTTATTTAGTACAATGTGTTTATGAAAATTATAGTTCAAAGTAAAATATAATAAAAAAATTTGTATGATCTTACTTACAAACCGAAAAACTGATTTTTATATGGAACAAAACTAATTTGTAAATTATGTTGCTAAGTATGGAAACAATATAAATTGAGTAAACAAATTATAAGTAATAAATAATGGAGAAATATCTTTGCGCCTCTAATTAACATAAATTGATTCGTATACACATCTTAATTAAAACATATATTTTAATTGGTTTTAAGAAAATAAAATAGTATTGGATAACTGAAATACTGTTTTGTATCATTTCTAAAAAAGAAAATAGAAAAAAACCGTGTAAACATACATTCAATGTTATTAAAAATATATTTATCAAAAATGTATAGTGCAGTTCATAATAGATATATTAAAAATCATTTTAATTTTCTGTTACAAGTGCCTAATTTTTAGGTTATTTTTGATCGGTGACTTTCATAGTTAAGTTATCTCACTGCGCGAACACGCCTGTGACATTCGTGACAAAGCGAGGTATACCCTATTCACTACGTAGCGAGTAAACGATAAATCAGTTAATTCGTAGTGCTTAAACGAGTAACCGACCGATACTAATTATGACCCGTATATATACTGAGGGGTCATACATGAGTTATACATATATTATAGTGGCTAACATATTGATATTTAGGCCCCAGTACGTTTAAACCCATTTAAACAAAAAAGGTTTCGTTTTTTGATACACTATGAGTTTAAACACAATCGTTAACATCAAAACGAGCATTGTAACATTCGTCAAGCCGAAAAAGATTTATAAAACACTTATATGACATGTTCTAAGCAATCCGTGAAAATATTTTGGGTTTTTACAACCTTTTAATATGTTTTTATTATTTTGCAAAAAAGAGTCGAAAAAACGTCTGTTTTCGCGTTGTTGTCGCATTCGAACTAATTTTTCTCATGAAAAACCGAACCCGAACTAAACTTGGAACAGAGAACGAACTTCGGGCATGTAAAAGAGATATTAAATGATAAAGGAGGGGCCTAGAAAACCCCGCCCTTATGGCGGCCGCATGATGTGGGAAAACCCACTCTTAGATATTTTAACACATTCTTGAGACTTCTAAACTCATTTTACACCTTTTAGCATATCAATAAGTCCTGACTTCTTCTGTACCTCATCATTCCCAGCCTAAAACAATAAGGTGAGTTCAAATTTAATGATAATTTAATCAAGTTTTAATCATTAATTAACATATAAACATGTCTTGATTAGTATTTAGCATGTTTAACCATCCAAAAACCATAAAAATCAACTAAAATCAAGTTTTTATGTTAAACATGTTTACAAAGCATAAACATATAAATTTTTGACCAAAAACACGGATTAGAACATTAAAAACGACGT